>NC_090801.1:46851137-47154167 GCF_036512215.1 Solanum lycopersicum | reverse complement strand
TTTTCAAATAAATTACATATAATATGATTCCATCACTTCGTTTCCAACCTCCAAGTCCCCTATAAAATGATATAACACTTTATTTTTTTAAAAAAAATGAAAATAATTAACTATAGCTTATTATTTTCTTCCCATTAATATTTTGTTATTTATATATATAAAAAATTCTTTTAAAAATTAATATATTTAAATAATATGTACTACATATGATTACAAACTAAAAATAATTAATTTTAATGAGTACATTTATTTTTTTATGATGCAATAAGAACTTAGAAATTTTATTTTGTGACTAAGTTATAAATCTATCCAAATATGCTCAAATAAAAAAATAGAATTATCAAAGATACCCGATCTATATGACAATTAATAGTTTTATCGAACTTTATAAAAAACTTAAATAACATATGTTTAAACATTATACTCTTCATAATAATACTACTTAATGTCTAAAGGCCATGAAATAAAACAAAACTAAATAGAGTGAAGGCTTGAAGTAGTTAATGTGTGATCATTAAAATTAATTAGGACAACTAATTAATTAGTCTAAATTGAGATGTTAAAATTTAAGATTATAATACATATTATCCTTAAGTGGTTATAATTAGTTTTTTTACTTGCTTAATACAATTTTAATTCTTCACCGGTCCACATAATTATATCCAGTATTTTTCTTTACTAGTAACTAAACACACTTTACCATCAAATTCATTTTTTCTACTTTGTTGATAATTGAAATATTATGCAAAACTGTAATTTTATTTAAACTCAAACTCATATACATTTACGTTCTATATTTCTATATTTCAGATCTTAAAATACCCAAAGAAATCAACACAATGTTCTCCATGTTAAAAATCAACAATTCATAATTAAAACAAACAAATCATAATTAAAATCAACAAGATAAATTTCGCCTTTCATCATATTTAATTAATATCGACACAATATTCTCCATCACAATAAATCAATTTTGTTTCAACGGCAAAAAAACTTCAATTACTAAAAGCAAAAAAAAAGGAACTTATATGCTGTAAATATGCAAGAATAGCGAAAATTAAAAAAAAAACGGTTGTATGTTAATGTCAATTTGGTAGAGTTTTTTAAGAAATTAAATCAAAATTTAATCTCATTTAAACTAATTTGAGAGATTTAAGTCAACTAACTAATCTGAATATTTTTTAAAATTCATTTCAGTAATACAGGATTCAATTTTCCATTTATGATTCCGTCCGTTTTTTTTCTTCAATTTTTATTTTTAAACAAATTCTTTTAATTATTTATAATTAACATTCTATTTTTTAATAATATGCTATAGAGTGAGATATTAAATGTTAAATATTGAAATACAAACTCTAATACTATAACTTGAGAATATTATAATAAAAAATTCTATATACCTATTTTACGGTTTTTTATTTTTATTTTTAAATAGATGCTTACTTTCTTATTCGCAAGAGTCCCTTTAGAGCAATGCATATGACTTATGCCCCAGTTGATGAGGGGAATTTTTGCAATAGAGAATATACATTCTTTTGCATAATTTTTTTTTTAAAAAATTGAGATTTTAAATTCATAGACAATTCATATTTTATATTAAAATATATAGGAACAACATAAAAACTTTTAAATCATATATCATTTTACTCAGTAAAATTAATAATTTATGTATTTATACATTTTAGAAAATTTACGAAAATACTTTTTAAATTAGTTTTAAACTAATTAGATAATTAACATTTTCCCGCAATTTCATGGTAATATTGACCCCACCACTTCATCAAAGGCCTATATGTTCTCCTTATTTACAGCTTCTGTAATGTAACTTGTGTTTTTTTAAACATATTTACAAACAATTTAAAATTTAATTCTAATTTAAAAATTAAAAGTTAAATTAGCTTAAAAGGCCAAATATAAAAAGTTATTGCAACTTAGATTATAAAGTTAATAAAATGTTAATATCAATAGGCAATTGACCTCCTTTTATTATTTGTGAATTATGTTTTACAGTTTAAAAGTAAATAAAACCACACATATACTTTTAATATGCAATGTTATCAAAAATATTTTTTATAGACATATTATGTATTTACATGTCCTTCATTTAAACTGAATTAAATACTTGTAACAAAGATACATGTATTAGGAAAAATTATCGTTAGACAATCATCAAATTTTAATATTCACATACAATTGAAAATAAGTGCAAGGTAAAGAGAATTTGATATACGTTTGTTTATGTTGGATTTCTATGCAATTTGTAGGAAGATACAAATTAATCATGTAATTTATCACTTACAAAAATAGAACTTCTTTCAAATCAATAATGTATATGAATTTAAAAGACACATAAGTTAAAATATAAATACATAGCAGTGTTGTATAGATTAATATCACTTCAATTAAAGTCTGTGTTAAATTAATTATCATCAAATAGATGAGAAAAATATATGTATTTTTAAGTACTCATTTCTCATCATCAAATAGATGAGAAAAATATATGTATTTTTGTTAAACGCACCTAATCTTCACTATATGAGCTCATCATCCATGGCAGATCACATGTGTGTTTAGAGAGAAAAAGAAGAAAGAGAAGAGTTCTTCATTGATTCAAAGCTTGAAGAAGAAGAAGCAGAATACAAAGGACTAACTAATATGGTTTCTTATACTAACTAACTAACAACCTTCTAACAACTTTCTAACTAACTTTAACTAACTTTATACACATCATTAAGTAATTCCTATCTCATTATTCCCCCTCAAGCTTGTGGGTGCAAAGACATTCAACACACCAAGCTTGCTTATCAAATGTTCATGTTGAGCTCTAGGTAATCCTTTTGTCAATATGTCTGCCAGCTGCTCCTTGGAACTTATATATTCTGTTCTGATCAGTCCTGTTTGTATTTTTTGCCTGATAAAATGGCAATCAATTTCTATGTGCTTAGTTCTCTCGTGAAACACTGGATTGACTGCTATTTGCAAGGCTGCCTTACTGTCGCTGTATACTATAGCTGGTTGCTCAACTTCACTTCCCAATTCTTTCAGCAAAGCATCAATCCATACTAACTCTGAAACTGCATTAGCCATACTTCTGTATTCAGCTTCAGCTGAGCTCCTCGAAACTACATTTTGCTTCTTAGATTTCCATGACAATAATGTTTCACCATGTTTAACTAGATAACCTGATACTGATCTCCTTGTATTTGGGCATGCTGCCCAATCTGCATCACAATACACATTCAATTTGTTTGATCTTTTGCTGCTCAGTAGTACTCCAAGTCCTGGCTCCCTCTTGATATATTTCATTACTCTCACAGCTGCTTCCCAGTGTGATCTCTTGGGTTGGCGTAAAAATTGACTAAATGTTTGAACAGAATAAGCTATGTCTGGCCTTGTCATAGTCAAATATAACATCTTCCTTATCAATCTTTGATACTGTTCCTTGTCTTCAAATAGCTCATCATCTACTTCTCCAGTTAGATGATCTAATTCTTGGATTGTTAGTCTAACATTGGCTTCAAGAGGTGTCCAAGCTGGTTTAGCATTTCCTAAACCCAAATCTGAAATAATTTCCGAGGCATACTTCATTTGATTCATCAAAATGCCTTTTGCTGATCTACTGAATTCCATTCCCAAAAAGAATTTCAAATCTCCAAGATCCTTAATCTTAAAAGCCTTGTGTAGAATGGCTTTTGTGTGCTCTATAAGTCCCAGATTGCTACCTGTCACTAACATGTCATCTACATAGACAAGAATCACTACCATGTCTGATCCTTTCCTTTTAATGAATAAGGAATGATCTAGACTACTCTGAACAACACCAGATTCCAGTAATGCTTCACTTAACTTCAAGTTTCATTGCCTGCTTGCTTGTTTGAGACCATAGAGGGATTTGACAAGTCTGCATACTAAACCAGATTCCCCCTGACTGTCAAAACCCTCTGGCAACTACATATACACCTCATCATGAAGATCACCTTGTAAGAAAGCATTATAGACATCTAATTGATGAACAAACCAATTATGTTGAGCAGCTAAAGATAAAACAGTCCGGACAGTAGCAATCTTAACCACTGGTGAGAAAGTCTCATGGAAATCAAGCCCCTCTATTTGTGTGTAACCCTTTGCCACCAATCTTGCTTTAAATCTCTCAACATCACCATTAGTCTTCAACTTGACTTTATAAACCCACTTACAGCCTATAGGAACTTTGCCTGTTGGTAGAGGAACCAAATCCCATGTATGATTATCCTGAAGAGCTTTTATTTCAGATTGCATAGCTTCTAGCCATCTGACATCTAATATAGCTTCCTTGTATGTAGTTGGTTCAGTAACAACGGAAAAAACATGTAAGTATTATTGATAAGTTGGGGATAGATTGGTATATGAAATAGAGGTTGCTATAGGATACAGAACATTATTTGTTGATGGCTTAGAAACATATTCAGATAGCCATAAAGGTTGTTTAGTAATCCTTGTGGATCTTCTGAGAGGCACAGCATGAGAAACAATAGGTGAAGATGATGATGGATGTAGTGATTCTGTTGCTGTATACATTGGGGGTGATGAATCATGAGATGTTTCTAAATCATCAATTGGACATGAAGAAGACATAGGACAAGATTTAGGTGCAGGTGAATGAGATTGAAAAGGAAATTGATCCTCATGAAATATCACATCTCTGTTCAAAAAGAACTTCTGCTTTTGTAGATCAAAACAAACATATCCCTTTGTGACACTAGAGTAACCCATAAACATTGATCTCACAGCTCTGGGTGCAAACTTATCAATCCTAGGCAATGTGCTTGCAAAACACAAACAACCAAAAGTTCTTAAGTGTGTGATACATGGCTTCTTCCCAAAAAATGCTTCATAAGGTGATTTTCTTTCAAGAGTTTGTGAAGGCAATCGATTTATAATGTATGCTGCAGTAAGAACACAATATCCCCAGAATTTGATTGGAATGTGGCCTTGGAATCTTAGAGCTCTAGCAACCTCAAGAAGATTTCTATGTTTCCTCTCAACAATACCATTTTGTTGAGGAGTATGAACACAAGTCCTGTAATGAATAATTCCTAAGCCTTTGAACAAATCCTGCATAGAATTACTGATGAATTCTCCCCCATTATCAGTCCTTACTCCTTTAATTTTTGCATTAAACTGAGTAGCAATCATCTTTAAAAAATGCTTCAAAATAACCAGCACATCATATTTGAACTTCAATAAGAAAACCCATACTGTTCTCGAAAAATCATCAACAATAGTGAAAAAGAACTTATTTCCATCAAATGTTGGAGTGTCATAAGGCCCCCATACATCTAAATGAAGCAAATCAAAAATCCTTGTAGATTTAGTGCTACTACTGTAGAAAGGAAGTCGAGTATGTCTAGCTAGTGAACATATCTCACAAGTACTTAAAACTGATTTGCAATTGTCAACAGAATAGCCTAACAAATCCTTTATAGATCTTACTGATGCATGAGCTAATCTTCTATGCCAAAGCATGATGTCCAGTTTGTCAGCATGAGCAGCAAAGTTTTTGACATTGCTAATTTCTGAACCTTAATGTTTTGATGAACTTGTTCGAACCAAAAAATAGAGACCATCCTTTTCTTTACGAATCCCCTTCAGTTTCCCACTGGAAAGATCCTGGAACACACAAAATTCAGGGTAAAATGATACAAAGCAATTAAGCTCCTTAGTAACTTTGGCTACAGACAAGAGATTGTATTTAAACTCAGGCACATATAGAACATCATGCAATTCTCCTGTATCTGTGAAACTGCAATTACCCATATGAGTCACAAAAGTCACACCTCCATTGGGTAAATGAACCTTTCTATTTTGATCAGGCCTAACAGTTTGTACATTATGTAGCACTTCTAAGGTAGAAACCATATGATTTGTTGCACCACTATCAATTATCCAAGGCAAATCTATAAGTTTAATAACATTTATGTGAGCCATACCTGCCATATTGGCCATCACATTAACTGTGGAAGTATCTCCATCTAGAATATGTTAAATGTGATCATGTTGCTCATCAGTCAAAGAAGGTGCTCTAGGTGGATTTCTTGCACCTGAATGCATTGAAGAATTATCAGTCTGGACATTATTAGTATTATAGGCATTTTTACCTGTCCCTTTCTTCTTGAATTTCCAATCTGGTGGATAACCATGAAGTCGAAAATAGTTAGCCTCTACATGTCCTTGATTCTTGCAATAAGCACACTTCAAATCCCAATTCTTCTTCCCTTTATAATATTGATTAGAGTTAGACTGTGAAGTAACTCCTTTACTGTAACGAGGAGGTCCTCCTCTTCCTGCCATTAGAGCAGCTAAATCTGCACCTTCTTCACTCATAGATGTAGATGTGAGTGATCTTTGACTCTCCCTTTCAATAAGCATAGCATAGGCTTTGTTAATAGTGGGTGTAGGTTCAACCATCAATATCTGACTACGTGATTGTTCATAGGTTTCATTCAACCCCATCAAAAATTGCATCAACTTTTGTTTCTCCATATGCATAGACAGATCCTTAGAATTTGGACAGTTACAGGGTGGAGGTGTAATACTAGCAAACTCATCCCATAAATTTCTCAGCTTAGAGAAATAGGTTGCTATACTGTCAACATCCTGTACAGTGGTGGCTATGGCCTTATGCAACTGATAGATCCTTGATGCATTCACTTTGTCAAAACGCTCTCGAAGATCCTCCCAAACAGCTCGTGCACTTGTTGCATAAACAATTCCTGTATGCAAATCCTGAGTTACAAAGCTCATAATCCAACCTTGAACAATCGCATTACATCGATCCCATTGATGCCCTAATTCAGTTCCGAAATCCTCCTTTTTCCAGCTGCTGTCAACAATACCCAGCTTGTTCTTCCCAAGCAATTGGATTCGCATGGCTCTGCTCCAAATGGAGTAATTATCTGATCCTGTTAGCTGCATCGGAATGATGGATGTACCTGTAGTATCGGATGGATGTAGAAAGAGTGGATGACTGTGATCAAACTTGAGATTCGCCATTGATGCCATCAGCGAAACAGTAATTGCAGAACACAAGTTTAGCAGAACTTGTAATTGTGGATGTATAGCTCTGATACCATGTTAAACGCACCTAATCTTCACTATATGAGCTCATCATCCATGGCAGATCACATGTGTGTTTAGAGAGAAAAAGAAGAAAGAGAAGAGTTCTTCATTGATTCAAAGCTTGAAGAAGAAGAAGCAGAATACAAAGGACTAACTAATATGGTTTCTTATACTAACTAACTAACAACCTTCTAACAACTTTCTAACTAACTTTAACTAACTTTATACACATCATTAAGTAATTCCTATCTCATTAATTTTTAAGTACTCATTTCTCAATCTCAATCGAGATAATTAGCTCTTTTATAAGAATATCTCTTCTATAATAGCAATAAATATAAATTTTCATTCACTTACACTTTTTCGATTGTTTGGTATCTAATCTTTCACTAAATAGATATTTTTCAATTATAATTTATACTTTGATCTTTTACTCAATTGATACTCTCTTGAATACGAAACAAAGAGAGATGGACAAAAATAATTAAGAAATTTAATATCTAGTTTTGATGGTATTTTAAGTGAAGATAAATAGGCACAATAATAAATGATAAGAGGACTACTGTATGTAGTTGTGAGGTAATAACTATAAATATGTAAAATTGTAAATTGACACCGCAAAAATTCAATGAATTTTCTAGAACTTATTAACCACTTAAGATAACCTCATTTTATAATTAGATATATAAATAAAAAATTGTAGAAGGAGTAAAAGAGAAATTAGGATTCGTTTCATTCAATTACGAAATAACTTAACAAAGACATTCATCTGAATAATTGTTCCTTTGGCATAAAGACACAAAAAGAATCAAACATAAAATCACACACACACACACACACAGATATATATATATATATATATATATATATATATATATGTGTGTGTGTGTGTGTGTGTGTGTGTGTGTGTGTGTGCGTGTGAGTGTATATATATATATATGTGTGTGTGTGCGTGTGTGTGTATATATAGGATGATCATAGAGGAGGTGATGTGGCACCTTTCTATGGCCTCCATTTCAATTTCTTTTTTTCTTCCTTTTTCTTCCTTTTTTTTTATTTCTTTTCATTAAATAATTTGTTTATTAATTAAAAAATTTATTCATATTTATTATTATAATTATATCTAAAATGAGTTACAACAAAATCTCTATCTATTTACATTCCCTACTTAATTAATATGTCTCTTCAACTTATTTTTAATTATTTTTATCGTTTACACCATCTATAAATAATAACCATTTAAGTTCAATGTCAATGATCATTTTCATTTTCTCATTCTTTCTTTTTATTAGCATAGTTTTTTCCTTTTTTAAATTTTTTCTTCATCTTTTTCATCAATCATGTACGTAATAATTTCACCATATGGTCTTCATTTTGATAAAGATCATAGATATATTTTTCAAGATTCATCAAATAGATGTTTGCATTAGTTTGGTACAAGTTTATCAAAATGAAGAAGGAATCTTAATTATTTCAAGATTTCAACAAGAAAATGATCATATTAGTACAAAAGTTTGAATGATTTCCAAATATTTTGAAGATTCATTCATTCATGTATTGTTTTGATTATATTTATCTCTCTTTTTTTTAATTAGATATATAATTTCATGTCATTCAACAAAAAATAAATGATGAAATTCTACTAATCAACACATTAGAAAGCTCAATTGACATTTTTTAACTCATTTTACTTTGCTCTTTTTATTATTATTATTATTATTATTATTATTATTATTATTATTATTATTATTATTATTATTATTATTATTGATGAAGATGAAAATTTACACGGTTTCATTTTTATGTATATCTTTTCGTCAAGTTCTAATTAATATGTTAATTTTGTCATAAATGAAAGATATAATATTGCACATGATACATTTCTTATAGCTATTGCAAATTGATGCCCCTAAAAAATATATGATTGATTTGTCATATTAAAAAATAGTAAATAAATAAATCTTCTTTTTAGTATTTTAAAATATTTAATGAATAAATAAATTATTTAATGAAAAGAATGAAGAACAAAATTTCCCTCGGTCACATTAATTATATTGGAACTAAAAAATGTAATTTATTTAACTTCTCTTAGTTATTGTAAATGAGAAACATAAAAAAGTGATGTGACATTTTTATCTTCTCTTTTTTGATCCTTTTCTTATTTAAATTAATTGACTTTTGGTAAAAATAGTTTACTCAATTAATTGAAAATAATTTTTTATTAATAGAGGAACATTTACAATAAAAACTTTTCACATACTAATTTATAAGAAGTAAATAATAACTATCCATAACTCACATCTTTCTAATTTCCACTCTTAATAGATTCATTTTCTTTCTCTTTTTTTTACCTTTTTCTAATTATAAATTTCAAAATAACAATTTTTAAAAAATATTTGAAGTTGTTTTCTCTTTATTATTTACTTACAATCAATATGTCTATTTACATATAAAGTTAGAATGTTAGATATAAATAAGATGATGTGCTACATTCCTATCACCTCCAATTACATTTATCTTTTTTTCTAAAATTTTTAGCTTTTTTTTGTTTTGTTTTTCTTCACCAGTGTGATATTTAATAAGAAGTTTCAAAATATCTTCTTCAAATAGTTACTCAATAGTATTATTCTGCATAATTTATATTTTCTTTTATCTATGTAACTTTTATTTTTAATTGGTAATTAATAATATTCATGACTTCAAAACCTTTCAGGTGGATAACCTCCTGAAGTAATTAATGTGCAAGTTATGTAGTTTTTCTTATCTTTTTTATTACTATAAGTAACAATTTTAAGGAGATTTTCTATAGAGTTTTGTATTTTATTACAATTTTTTTATTTTTTATATATTATATATATTTATCAGTGTGTACTAATAGTTTTTTTTGGTAGAATGTACTAATAGTTTTCGTATATTGCAACTGTTGCTTTTTTTCTCCGTTTTGTATTAATAATTACTGTGTTGCTATTTTTTTTTATCTTGAATGTTTGATTTTCATATTAGACTCATGTTAAATTAAAAAAATTAAGTGGAATATTTTGTTAGTTGAATAATGCAAATATGATACTCCTATTGAATTACTTATGTAGTGTTGACATGATTTCTTAATATACCGAAGATTATTTTCACTAAAATAAAAGTTTACCGTTTATCATTTTACAAACAATAGATTCTAAAAGATGTAATTATCTTAGATAAAATAATATGATAAGCATGACTTGAAATTAATTGTATATTTCCCCTCTAGGAATTTCATATATATATATATATATATATATATATATATATATATATATATATATATATATATATATATATATATATATATATATTAAATTATTGGTTATCTATCTACTTAGAGTAACTTTTTTCAATATTTTTTATGAACGCCGTATAATTTAACATCCTAAAAATATAATTTAGAATTTATTACAGTCGCAGAAACAAAAAGAAAATTTTCTTGAAATTATTTTTCTTTCTTTACATGTTTCTAAACATACTATATCAAATAGATTATACAAAATCAACTATAATTAAAGTACTAAAAATATAGATAGTGAACTACAAGTTGAAATATAATTTATTGGGTTCAATGATAATAATATTTGACTCAAAATATTTAAATAAAAAAAGATTATTCATAAATCTAATGAGGTTCGCGCGAAGCGCGGGTATATTTACTATATATAAATAAATCATGAAGCAAACACAAAGCGAACACTTAAAATGAACAATTAAGATAATGACATTTAAATTTGTGGAACATTATCAATAAAATTCAAGAACTTCAATTATTTAGAATGTAGATTTGGATAAGTACAATATTTAGAAATTTAAAAATAGGTGGAAAAAGAAAATTTAAATTGCTACAAATAAGGAAAATTTGGTTTTAAATGTTTTAAATTATAATAGATAAATTTTAAAACTGTTCCACTTTAATTTACAACAGTTTCAAAATAAATGTATTCTTTTTTGAATTGTAATTTATTTATATATATAATTACAAATAATTAATTTTAGTTATACAAAGAAATTGGAATTTTGATGTTGATTTTGATTTTGGAGAAGTATAATATTAATAAAATAGAGAAAAAAGGATATTAAACTTCATATATATATTTAGTTGATGTAAATAAGGAGCATTTTGTTAATGGGTAATTTTTAAAATTGGCAGTTTAAAAAAAATCTGCTTTTATAATTGTAATCTATTATTATTTATAATTACAAATAATTAATTTTTACTGTTAAAAAAAATTGAAAAAAATAATTATGATATTGAAACATGATACTTTTATCGTGCGTGACTTATTTTTCCTCTTATATTATATATAGATGTATTTTTATTTTAATGATAAATACTATTTTTGTGTGGACAACAATAATTACTTCTATATGGTTTCTAAAATAAAGTGCAACATAATTCATTGCCCTCAAATTTTAAAAAGACAACAGATATTCTCTCGTGTTTTAATTTATGTTAATCTGTTTGATTTGATTTTATGTTTTTAGAAATAAAATATAACTAATACTAAATATTCAAAGTTTAAAATATTCAGTAGTAAAAAAGAAAAAACGATAAAAAAAAAGTAAACTAAACTATATGAATAAAATTACCTCTACTTATTCACAAATAATACAATATTTCTCTTTTTTGTAAGTTAAAAAAAACAAAATAGACTACTCTCTCCCCATATTAGCCATATACAAAAATCAGTTGCTTTTTTTTAAAAAAAAGAAAAGGATATGGATTTTGTATTAACTATGGTAACTTTCCAATTTTAAAAAGAATTGGTTTATTAAAAATTAAATGCATATATTTTTTATTGTTAGATGTTTTTTCAAAGATGTCTTTTTTTGTGTTACTATTACTTTTATTGCCAAAATAAAATGATTTTCTAAACCTATTGTAAGTTTTAGACCTCTATAACAACTCCTATCCATCTTAAACAAATTAACAGTATAAAATAGAAGGCCAAAAAAACTTATATTTGTCACAATCTACATAGAGTTTTTTGTAATTTTAATTAAAAATGTGGTTTATCTCCTATTCAAATAGAAAATACATTATCCTTTATTTTACTAAGAAAAGAAAGTTTATGTAAATTATGTACTAAAAGATGTATAACTTATCAGATATATTACATGATAATTAGTAGTGATAGCTCTATGGAAAAAGAAATATTAGTAAACTTTAATATATCATTTCTACAAAAATTTCAAATAGTTTAAGATATTTCATAAATTCAACAATCGAGTTGTTTCATAAGCAAATTCATAAGTTAATCACTAAATTCATAAAAGGTCTTGCTTCTTATTAACTCTATATTTGTGTTTTTTGTTTGTACATATTAAAAATAACATTGGTATATTTATCTTGACATTTTGATATGTTCATATATGTTTTTTTTTATTCATCTTTACAAAAGGACTGAGTAAGTGACTTTTTGAATGAACTTATTTTAAGTGCATTCTCAGCCAAAAAGAGGAACTATAATCATACTAATAATATTGTGAGAAAATCTCATCTATTACTGTAATATGTAGAAACTTTTAAATGCTGCATACATGCAATGAAAACAATATATTTGACAGTCATGCTATATGAAGATAGCATGTGAAGAGGGTAAATGTGGTTGAAAATCTTACCAAATAATGATCTACTACCTCAAATTAAGAACACATCCAACAATTGCTCATAGAATTCAGAGTCATCCAGAAGTTCATTATCACCATCCATGTTTGTTCCCTCATAATTGTGATTAGAAGAGTTTCAAATGCAAAATACAGATCTAATTTATCGAATACACGTCATAAACTTCAAACCTCTTACAACCATTTTCTTGCATCTCCATCTTCATAACTTTACAACCACTATTTCTTTGGTTTTTTCGTTGAAATTTTGTTGAAGAAGTTACTATAAAAATGACATCGGTCGTTGTCTCAATTTGAAATTCTTCTACTGAAGCAATTGACAAAAAGTATCTATTCGGATGAAACAAAAAGTTGTTCGTGCTTTTACTATTTTATAGATAGATAAATGTATGCGGTTACTAACTTTACTACTCAATAACTTTCGATTACAGAATTTTTAAATAATTAAATTATCTCAACCAATAAGAATAAACTCAAAACCAACTTTAAAATTAGTTTCTTTTTATTAAAAAAGCCAGCCAATAAACACGTTAAAACACAATTTCATGCAATTTTTAATTTATTTAATTTAATAATTCATATTTCTTTTATAATGGGATGGTAAAACTTTATATATTTTTAAATTGGTTATTTTTCTTAAAACATACGTTAATAATGAATAAAAAATTTTATTTATTATTTATTTTTCAGTTTAAGGTACTGGCATATTTTGTTTTTCCTGATTTTATATATGTGTGTGTGAATTTACATTTTATTTTTATTATAACGAAGGAGTAACGATGAAAAGCTACTTCAAATATTTAATATTAAAAAAATCGATCATGAAATTATTTTTCCAAAAGAAAAGGATCACATAGTTATTTTTGTAAGAAATTTTTTTTAAAAAATAAATAATACACACGCGCGCGTATATATATATATATATATATATATATATATATATATATATATATATATATTGTCAGTTTTTTTTCTTATTATTACTATTAATATTATTTAAATAAAAAATGAGTTAACTTCCCAAAAAAAGGGAATCACAAACACACGTTACATCAGCATATTTAAAATGATTTTTTAAAAATATAATAATAATAATTTATTATTATTCACTTTACATTTAATTTATTTTAATTATTTTAAAAGTCGGTTTTTTATGGCACTTTTCACCTCTCCTATTATCATCATATATTATTATAAGTGGGAAGAAAGTTAGGCAAAAGTTGAATTACTATTTTGCCCTGTACTAAATCATAATCAAAGTAATTAAATATTAGTAAATAAATTACTAATTATTTTATAGTCTTAACTTAATTACTCTTAATTTTTAAATTTGATTGTCGTAACCCTATCCTTACATTGAAATTGTAAAAATCATCTAATTGGTTATTAGTAAAATATTAGTATATAAAGTATATAATAAAGTTTAATTATCTTAAAGACACGTTTTCCTGTTATTATTTTTTTAAAAATAGTTTAAAATTTTTGAAGTTTATCTCTTAGCCTATTTAAAAATTAATTAATTGTTAATTTGTTTACAAGTGTTTGATTTATGTTTCCTTAATTCTTATTTGATGCTCTAATAGGTGAGAAAATTATTTTAATGAGAGTTAATTTTTTTGTAATTTGTTCAATTTCTTGGAGTTAATTTTTAATATTAAATATAAAACTTTTAATTTATAGTATCTTAATTACAATGTATAATTATTAGTTTCAGTCTTCAGTAATTCTATCATATAATAATGAAGACATATTTAAATGATGCAACTGAAAAGGCATAACAGACAAGGAAAACAAAGAGTCTCATTTACTATAATATATTGTGTGTATTCTATGTTAATCATTCAAAAATCTAATCTACCATCTCCTAATTTCATATGTTCATCGGAGATACTCCAGTAAGTATGTATTATTTCTTTTCTTTTTGTTTCATCTTTGCATATTCTAATTTTGTAGGTACAAAGAAAAATACATAGATGAACATTCTGAAAACTCTTATGATTTCTTTGATATGCTTTTCTTTTTCCATAGCGGAATGATGGTATCAGAACCTTCGATTATAAGAGTGTCCTGCTACACTTAAAAGCATAAGTTATTAGTGTAATTTTGTACATGACCAGATTATAGAAATCATTCTCTTGATACTTATTTAGTTTGGTTCAATATTTTTATAATTTTCTTAAATTCTCTTTTGAGTTTGGAGAAATAACTATTGATATAGTATAAATTGGTACTAATGCGACGTGTTGAAAAAGATTATAGATGTCATCTATTATATTCACATTCAGTAGTCTACAACCTATATATATTAAGCTATCCCAAGAAAATATTTATGACATATTTGTACTTAGTCTGGTAGATGATTTTTTTTAATGATATAACATATACTCGTATTATTATAAGTGGGAAGTCCTTAACTTAAAAGTTGAACTACCATTTTGCCCTTGTTTTATCCCTAAACTAAATTAAATATTAATATATAATTAATTTAATATTAAATAATCATATTCAAATACATGCATCTAGACAAAATAATTTAAATTCTAATTATTTACATACTAAGTAATAATTATATTATACTAAAACTAAGAAGGTGTAAAGTCAAACTTTGAAAGACAAAAATTTTTGATAGAAAATTGTTAGAAATTATTTCATAGGAAATTGTTAGGAATTACTTGTTTTTTAAAAAATAAAAGTTATTTATTCTTTCTTTATAATTAATGTGGTTAAATAACTAAATTTGTTATCCTCTCTCTACCTTTCCTCTACCGCATGTCTAAGATCATTCAACTTCTGAAATTAACTTAATGGATAATGCACAAGTACCCCTTCAACCTATGCCCGAAATCTCAGAGACACGCTTATACTATACTAAGGTCCTATTACCCCCCTGAACTTATATTATTAATAATTTTCTACCCCTTTTCAGCCTACGTGACAGTATCTTGTGGGCCCAACGCTGGTTGACTTTTTTTTCAAGCTAGTGCCACGTAGGCCAAAAAGGGGTAGAAAATTACTTATAAAATAATTTCAAGGGGGTAATAGGACCTTAATATAGTATAAGTGTGTCTCTGGGATTTCGGGCATAGGTTGAGGGAGTACTTGTGCATTTTCCCTTAACTTAAACAACTCTTCACCTTTTCATCTTATCCAATGAATCTTTAGCTATATATATGTATCATTTAAAAATAATTGTTCTTTACCATTTGCCTCGTGTTGATGTGAATCATTAGGCAATTTTCAGGTACTTTTTTTTTGTTTTGAAATATTAATATTTGTTGATCCTCATTAGAATGATATTTTGAATTATAAATTTTATCTTTACTATTTTAGATTTTTTTTTTGTTACGGGAGAAATTTTTTTTTACTCCTTGTGTATTTGTTTTACTATATATATTGTTATAATAAAAGTCTTAAGAATGATATGAATGTTGTATTTATTCTTATCTGTTTAATTTTTTTGTATTCTTTACTGATTATACTTCTTTAATATCATCTTCTATGAAATTATGAATGTTATAAGTCTATTTTTATTAGTGCTAAAATTACTAATTTATGACATTTAGATTCGTTTTTAAATGTACTTTTATAATATTTATTTACTTTTATCTTTCCTTACTAATATAGTTTCTTTAAGTAGCTACACATTTGTGTACTTACTAATATAGGGCGTAATGAGAGATTATTAAGAATAAGTCATATCGATATATTCATATTGTTGAATGCCTTGAATCGGACCCGTATACAATGTTGTTGTATTGGACCCTTAATTATCTGTCAATTCTGTATTTTGGGCCCAAGCCTGTTAGGGCGTAGTTTAGCACTATATATAGACGCTATGGCAAACCCTATTCTGTAATTCTGTTCTTGCCTCTCCATTAATAAAACTGCTCCCCCTCTTCCCGTGGACGTAGCCAATTTATTGGTGAACCACGTAAATCTGTTGTCTTATTTTTCGCGTTTATATTTTCTCGTACTATCTCAAATTCCGCATAACAAATTGGTATCAGAGCCTCTCGGTTAATCGGTGTTCTTGGAGAATTCGAGATGTCTGCTTTGAACGTGAAAATCGACAAATTCACAGGGAGGAACAATTTCAGTTTATGGCAGTTCAAGATGCGGGCTTTGTTGAAACAGCAAGGCTTCTGGGCGCCGTTGTCGAAAGAGAAGAACGTCGTCGTTACTCCTGAGATGGCGATTCTAGAGGAAAAGGCTCACTCGAAGATCATGCTGTGTCTCACGGATGACGTCATCACGGAGGTCTCAGATGAAGAGACTGCTGTTGGTCTGTGGTTGAAGCTGGAGAGTTTGTACATGACAAAATCTCTAACCAACAAGCTGCTTCTAAAACAACGTCTATTCGATTTACGAATGGCTAAAGGTACACAACTCAGGGAACATTTAGAGCAATTGAATACTTTGTTATTAGAATTGCGTAATATCGATGTGAAGATCGAGGATGAAGATGCTGCCCTGATTCTGTTAGTATCTCTCCCAATGTTGTTTGAGAATTTTGTTCAATCATTCATTGTTGGGAAAGATACTGTGTCACTGGAAGAAGTCAGATCGACCCTTCATAGCAGGGAATTACGGCATAAGGCTAACGGCACAAGTACGGACATACAGCCTTCCGGTCTGTTCACCAATAGCGGAAAGGGAAGGAAAAACGGTGGAAATAAAAATAATCCGATGTCGAAGGGTGCAAAGCCGGATGATGTTTGTAATTACTGCAAGGAGAAGGGACATTGGAAATTTGATTGTCCGAAGAAGAAGAAGCAATCGGAAAAACAATCAGTGTCTGCTGCTGTTGCTGAAGAAGGCACCAATTCTGAAGAAGACATTGCCCTAGTTGTGGATGAACACACTCATCATTCAGATGTGTGGGTTCTCTATTCTGGGGCATCCTATCACATCTGTCCTAGGAGAGAGTGGTTCACGACTTATGAGCAGATAGACGGAGGCAGCATCTCAATGGCCAATAGTTCTGTCTGCAAGGTGGTTGGGACAGGCTCGATCAAGATAAGGACACATGACGGTAGCTTCTGCACATTGAACGAGGTCAGGCACGTTCCATTGATGACGAAAAATCTGATATCTCTCAGTCTTTTGGACAGCAAGAGATTCAGCTGGTCGGGAAAAGATGGAGTTTTGCGGGTCTGGAAGGGTTCAAATCTGATTCTGAAAGGTGTCATGCGTGGTACTTTGTATTTTCTACAAGGTTCCACGGTTACAGGTTTAGCCCATGTTGCATCGTCAGAATTTCACCAGGAGGATATGACTAAGTTATGGCACATGAGACTTGGTCATATGGGTGAAAGAGGGATGCAAATTCTGTCAAAGGAGGATCTTCTTGCTGGTCATAAGGTTAAGAGCCTAGAGTTTTGTGAACATTGTGTCTTTGGAAAACTACATCGCAACAAGTTTCCAAAGGCCATTCACAGAACAAAAGGCACACTTGATTATATCCATTCTGATTGTTGGGGTCCATGCCGTGTGAGTCTTTGGGAGGCTGCAAATTTTTTGTGTCCATTATTGATGACTACTCAAGGATGACTTGGGTGTACATGATGAAGCATAAAAGTGAAGCTTTCCAGAAGTTCAAGGAGTGGAAAAATTTTGATGGAAAATCAAACAGGGAAGAAGATCAAGAGGTTGCGAACTGATAATGGGCTGGAATTCTGCTGGTCTGAATTTGATCAATTCTGTAAGGGTGAAGGGATTGCTCGACATCGTACAGTCAGAAATACACCACAGCAGAACGGTGTAGCTGAGCGAATGAATCAAACACTTCTGGAGAGAGCAAGGTGCATGCTCTCTAATGCTGGGCTAGAAAGAAGATTCTGGGCAGAAGCGGTTAGTACAACTTGCTACTTGATTAACCGCGGACCACATACAGGCATACAGTGCAAGACACCTATGGAGATGTGGTCAGGAAAAGTTGCTGATTATTCAAATCTGAAAGCTTTTGGTTGTACGGCTTACTATCACGTCAGTGAAGGTAAGTTAGAACCAAGAGCTAAAAAGGGAGTATTTGTGGGCTACGGAGATGGAGTGAAAGGTTTCAGAATCTGGTCTCCAGCAGAAAAGAGGGTTATTATGAGCAGGAACGTTGTCTTTGATGAAAGTTCTCTGCTTAGAACCATTGTGAAGCCTACAACTACGTCAAAAACTGGGAGTCTTGATAAACAGGTGGAGTTTTAAGTCATTCAGAACGAGAGCGATTTGAAAGAACCTGAAGAGGAGGATCAAGAGCCACAGACAAAAACTGATATTCCAGAATCTATGCCATCAGATATCCATCAGAGTATAGCTCAAGATCGGCAAAGGAGGGTTGGAGTTCGGCCACCTACGAGGTATGGTTTTGAGGACATGGTGGGTTATGCACTGCAGGTTGTTGAAGAGGTAGATACATCTGAGCCGTCTACTTACAAAGAAGCCATTTTAAGTCCTGATTCTGAAAAATGGTTTGCTGCTATGGGAGATGAGATGGAGTCCCTACATGAATCCGACAAGGGATCTGGTCATACAGCCTTCGGGGAGAAAGATTATTACTTGCAAATGGGTTTTCAAGAAGAAGGAAGGGATATCACCAGCAGAAGGAGTCAAGTATAAAGCCAGGGTTGTTGCCAGATGTTTCAACCAAAGAGAGGGAGTGGACTACAATGAGATCTTCTCACCAGTGGTCAGACATACTTCCATCCGAGTGTTACTAGCGATAGTTACACATCAGAATCTGGAGCTTGAACAACTTGATGTGAAGACAACATTTCTACATGGAGAGTTGGAGGAAGAGATATACATGACTCAGCCGGATGGTTTCCAAGTTCCAGGGAAGGAAAATCACGTCTGCAAGTTGAAGAAGTCCTTATATGGACTTAAGCAGTCTCCAAGGCAGTGGTACAAAAGGTTTGACAGCTATATGGTGAAGTTGGGCTATACTCGGAGCTCATATGATTGTTGTGTCTACTACAATAGGCTCAAGGATGATTCATTCATCTATCTGGTGCTTTATGTAGATGATATGCTGATAGCTGCAAAGAAGAAGTATGACATTCAGAAGCTGAAGGGTTTACTTAGTGCTGAGTTTGAGATGAAGGATCTGGGAGCCGCTCGGAAGATTCTAGGGATGGAGATCATTAGAGACAGAGAGAGAAGGAAACTTTTCTTGTCACAAAGAAGCTACATTCAGAAGGTCTTGGCGAGGTTTGACATGTCTTCATCTAAGCCTATTGATACCCCCAGTGCTGCCAATATCCATCTCACTGCATGTTCGCTCCACAGTCAGAAGAAGAGAAGGAGTATATGTCACGAGTCCCTTATGCCAGTGCCGTAGGAAGTTTGATGTATGCTATGGTCTGTACAAGGTCAGATTTAGCACATGCAGTCAGTGTAGTGAGCAGATTCATGGGACAACCAGGGAAAGAACATTGGCAGGCTGTGAAGAGAATTTTCCGGTACCTTAGAGGTACATCTGACGTTGGTCTCATTTATGGAGGTGATACTCAGTGCTTGGTTTCTGGCTATTCTGATTCTGACTATGCTGGAGATGTTGACACAAGAAGATCGAGGACTGACTATGTGTTTACCCTTGAGGATCTGTCGTCAGTTGGAAGGCAACTTTGCAACCTACAATGACTTTGTCTACTACGGAAGCGGAGTACATGGCCTTGACAGAGGCTGCAAAAGAAGGGATTTGGCTGAAAGGGCTGGTTAGTGATCTTGGTCTGCATCATGATCAGGCTAAGGTGTATTGTGACAGTTTGAGCGCAATTTGTCTAGCCAAGGATCAAGTCCATCATGAGAGAACCAAGCATATTGACGTGAGGTATCATTTTCTGAGAAGTGAAAAGAGAATCAAGGTGAAGAAAGTAGGAACTGCTGATAATCCTGCTGATATGTTCACAAAGCCGGTTCCACAGAGCAAGTTTCAACACTGTTTGGACTTGCTCAACATCAGAAGTTGTTAATTGCCCTGCGGGGAAATTCTGAGGAAGAGGGGGAGGCCTGGCACTATCATAGTGCGTTTGAAGAATCTGTTTGAAGAATTCAAGTCAAGGTGGAGATTTGTTGAATGCCTTGAATCGGACCCGTATACAATGTTGTTGTATTGGGCCCTTAATTATATGTCAATTCTGTATTTTGGGCCCAAGCCTGTTAGGGCGTAGTTTAGCACTATATATAGACGCTATGACAAACCCTATTCTGTAATTCTGTTCTTGTCTCTCCATAATAAAACTGCTCCCCCTCTTCCCGTGGACGTAGCCAATTTATTGGTGAACCACGTAAATCTGTTGTCTTGTTTTTCGCATTTATATTTTCTCGTACTATCTCGAATCCGCATAACACATATTATTAGATGCTATAATAATATAATTATTTTTTCATATTTCTTGCTTGATGGTCAATGTACTATTCGATTATCATGAATTTTATTTAATAAATAAAATATAAATTGGTAAAACTAATATTTCTAATTTCAACATTATATAATAATTCAACTTTATAATAATTGTATGAGGAAACGTGCAACACACGTTTCGGAAACTAGTATATATATAAAGATGGTCTATTTTTCTTTTTAGTATCTTTTTAATATGTTTCAAAAAAAAATTCTTTTTATATATAATTTAATTTTAGTTTAGCATCACAAGATTCAAAAAGTTCTATTTTATTTTCTTAAATTTCATATCAAATCAAAATACGTTACTCACTCTTTTTGAAACGAATGAAGTATATTATGAACTTAATTTGTTGGAAACTACAATTGGAGAAACTAGTCTATCGACTTTTCCAGCCTCCATACACTCATTGTTAGTAGCAAAATAATGTCTCTCTGACATTGTCTGAATCTGCAATAATCCAGAACAAGCTAATTAGGGCATTATATTTTATGATTCCTACAATAACAATTTATAGTACTCCTCGGATATTTCAAAGTTAAAAAAGTTGCTTAATATAGAAATGTATCGTTTTTTTTAAACTGATTAAAAAGATTGTAATTGTGATACAAAGAATGGAATAATACCTAACAAAAATTATACATATTTATACAGTGTAATTTTGTAGCGACCTTGCACAATTATGATTTAAGAAAACCAGAAAATGGGAAATGTACCTGAGTTCTTAGCTTAGAAACTTGTTCAAGGAGGAACTTATTTGATTCAGACAATTTATCTTGCATAATTCGCGCGGTTGGGGAAGGTGATGAATTTCTTGAGTGTTCTGTTCCCCTTCTGAGGAATTCAGGACAAGGAACTTGTCCCCATCTTGGAAAATCATCCAACAAAGATTCAATGGGATCTAAGCATTGATTGTTCTCACTAGAATACTTTCTAGTTGACATCATTCGACTCGATATACTATCTGACTCTTGTGAGTTATCAATAGCTTGTCTGGGGCTATGCTTTTCCTTCTTGGATGCTCTACGAAGTTGGCAGAAACATGGATCACATACTCGAAAAGCTTTGGTTTTGTCTGAGCTTAGAGATGCATTTGTGGTTTTCTTTCTGCAGCATGCATGGCAAAATGAATGACCACAATTGTAACAATTATGTTTCTTTCTTGTAATCCGAAAAGTTGTGCCACATCCCCTGCAAACTGATTGATCACTACTTGATATCGATTTATGCAAACATATAGCTGCTGTGGAGTTTGATCCACAAGCAACATGTTCCACTTGTCTGTCTCTTAAACCCTCAACTAAAGCTGGGAAGTTTCTATTTTTCGTATCGCCTAGCCCCAACTGTCCATTTGAACCTTTACCCCAAGTGTACACATTTCCCTTTGATGTAAGCACAGCAACATGATTAGATCCTGAGGATATCTGTGTAACAAACTTGTCTTTAAGTTTCTCTTGCACCGCGACTAGTGATTTATCTTTGGCCTGTCTATCCACCAAACTTCCCATTGTGTAAACCTCTCCGGTGTTTGACAGACCAACGGTTAAGGTGCTTGCACAGGTAACTTGAATGAAATCATGATCATCAAGTTGAGAAACACGTGTTGGTAAAAGCTTCATCTCATTATCAGAATGACCAAGGTTTCCGTTATCCCCTTCACCCCATGTAAAAAGCTTCACGCTGCAATGATTGGATTTAAGGTGATCATGAACAGATATTTCGACTAATGCAGCTGTATGCCTCAGTCCACAAGCAACAGATTTCACACACAAACCTCTGAGGGACTCAACTTCTTTCGGGTGAGCCATACTTTTGCGATTTCCATGACCAAGAGCACCAAAAGTTCCATCTCCATAAGTAAACAGTTGTCCAGATGTTGACACAAGTCCTGTGTGCCATACTCCACAAGCGACGTGAGATATTTTCACACCATCCAAAGAACCACAAACTCTGCTTGGAAGCCAGTAGCTTCTTGTCTTTCTTTCAACAACTAAATTGTCACCCCATGTATATAATTCACCTGAAGTTGTCAAGGCACATGTATGGTATTCACCGCAACTGACAGATTTTACATGAACCCCATTAAGGGAGTCGACGATTTTTGGACATGAAATGTCTATATCAACTTTATGTCCAAGCCTTCCATTCTTGCCTTCACCCCAGCAAAAAACTTCACCTTGTTTGGTGACTAAGGCAGCATGACCACTCCCAATTGATATTGTTTGTACATCAAGCGTCGTAGTTGACTCCATAAGTTTGGGTAATAAAGCATCCATCTTTACTTCCCCTGCATCACCAAAACATCCTCCTTCTGCTCCTTCTCCCCAAATAAAAACATCCCTTAAAACATACTGGATAGCAGTGTCATCACAAGTTGCTCTTTTCTGTCTTGGATCGTCTGATGAAGAATTTGCGATGACATTATCCATTCCGTTGTGCACACTTGATAGAGGAAGAAAGATGTCAGAGGAACATGATAAGCCGCCATCAGCATTACACTTATCTGAAAATGATCGAGTGGGACTCCTTGAAAAGCTTCGAACCTTGAACAAATAAGTTTACATCATTTATAGAGTAATGGAATGACAAATCTATCTTGAAGGGGATGTTGGATTATTACACTAGATTTCGGGCCCGTTTGGATGGGCTTAATAAAAGCAGTTTTAAAAAAGTACTTTTGAAAGTGCTGAAACGTATTTTTAAAATAAACAGTTATGCGTTTGGATAAAAGTACTGAAGTTAAAAAAAAAAATTGTTGATGTGTTTGGCAAATAAGTGTTGATAAATAGCTTTTTAAATTAAAATATCTGAAATAGCCTTAAAAGTTGTTAACATAATAAAAGTTAATTAATTTATATTTTACAGCCATAAATAATTATATTTTGCTATCATTCACATATTTCTTTCTCATCACAAATTATTTATAAGAGGAATATAAACTTATTATAGATTTTAAAGATATATAATTTGAATAGATCAAAGAACGATTTAAGATTTTATTTTAGTTTCATCCACAGGTAATAATAATAGTCTATCATTCACATATTTCTTTATTATCACAAATTATTTATAAGAGGAATATAAATTTTTATTTAAGTTATATGTGCAACTTATGTTACATTTTAATAATATATAATTTGAATAGATCACTTGAAAGATTTAAGATTTATTTTATTTTCATTCATTAGTAATAGTAATTGTCTATCATCCACACGTGAAAAGGGAAAAATAGAAGAAAGAGATGTTAGGGTTATGTGGGTAAGTTGGAGATTGTATAAAAATATTAAGGGTAAAAAGGTAAAAATGTGATCAACTTAAAACAGCTTATAAGGTGGAAAAAAAAGAAGCACGCCTACCCTAGATTTTAACTTTTGGCTTAAAATAAGTGTTTTTTAAGTTAAAATAAGTTATTTTGAGAATTGTCAAACAGCTAAATAAGTCAAAAACCAGCTTTTAAGTCAGTTTGACCAGCTTTTAAGCTGAGCCAAACAGGCTCTTCATTCATATAAATACAGTACATGCTATTGGGAACATGGAAGAATTGAATTAACTAATGATCTATGCACTTGTCTTCAATACAATTTGACCGATTGCAAAGGGCAAAGTATCAATTAATAACAAGGTGAAAGAAACATTCAGAACTTGATAAACAAAAGACATCAAGAACCTGAGAAGATCTGCTTTTCTTCAGTGAAAATCCAAGATTATGTTTCCTCCTCAAATAACCTACTGGACTACTGATGCAACTTTGCACTCCTCTTTTGTTTTTCATATGGTCCACTAGTCCATGTCTACTCCGCGATATTACAGCTCTCAATCCTAGAAACCATGTCGCAGCCTGAACTTTATCCTTGCATATCTGCATTGATCCGACGGATTATGAGTAACAGTATATGAATCAATGTAACCTTTCCATTAACTTTTGAGAACTAATGAATAACTTACCAAATCAAGAGAATGATCATCATTTCCATATATTAGAGAAATGCATTGACTATCCATCTCTGCCTTAAGTTGTTTCTGTTGATTTACCTTATTAAAAACAACAACGAAATCATATAATGCTAAACTATGGACAAGCTTGATTACAATATTCAGCTAAACAAGTTAGACTGCTTCACTACTTACAGTGTTTTGGCCACGGATGATATTTGTAACTGCACTTAAGCTCAGTTTGTTTTCCTTCTCACCCGAATACCAAATCAAAAACTTCTCATCCTGTCAACAAAGAAAAATAAAAGATCATTTAGATCAGCAGCTAGAAAACACATTTGTCTTTCGACGTATTTAGTTGACAAGTTCCATGTAGTGCTTTACCGCGGATAACCTGAGAGGGCAGAATTTGGGCTTCCCTCTTCTACCATACTTCAATAACGCGCCTTTCTTCAGCGCAATTATTGCCTGTACAATGTAAAAAATTGTAAAAAGAACAATGCAAGTACAAATAATACTTGTGCTTGCTGAATGAAATGTGAAACAGAACATGTATATATAGGATAGTGATTAGACAATTAGCAAGCATGCTGAAAACATGAGCTAATTAGCTCGATACACACACTAAATCATCTACTATATGAGTAAACAGACACCATATCGTTACTGTAATATGTTGTATCAAGCCTCTATAGTATAAGGTAATCACAATTAAAGTAGAAACCTGTTCAACAGCTCTATCAGAAGGGACAATGGCTAAATGCTCTTCACTCATTTTCACATGTAAGTATCTACAACTAAGAATAATAAACCTTAGTACAAAATGACCAAAAAAAAAAAATTCCTTTTCTTGATTATTAATTCTATACTTTAAAAAAAAAAAAAACTCAAAAGAGTTCCTTGTAATCTTGGGCCATATTGGTGCAGAGAGAAATAATTGTGATATATACATTTTCCATAAATACATGTATTCTTTATAATTTATTTTAAGCAATAGTATAAACACAATTACCACATATGATATGATATGATATGCCTTTTTTTGCTTATTTTTTTCACTATATATTTTTATTTTTCGTTTTTTAATTTCACAAACACTATATCCTACAATTATTTTTGCTTTTACCATTTCTTCAAACCAAAGATTCAACATTTTTTTTAGTTATCATCATTTTAAATTTGTGATCTAAAATTGTTATAGGCGTTACTATAACTATAAATTATATCATTAACTAAAAATAATGGTTAAAATTAAATTATTTTTAAAAATAATATCAAAGTATTATCTTTTTGGAATAAACTGAGAAAAGAAACTGAATCACCTTAATTGCGAATTAGGAGGGAAAGTATTATTTTTCAAAGTTTAGTATTATCTTTGGAACTAATCAATTTACCTTTTTTTTTGGATTTGTCAATTATATGTTAAGATATATATACTGTGATTACTTAAGAGGAGGAAAAAATGAATATTTCAAAATTTTGAAATTCAAAAAATGAAAAAAATGAATTTTTTAAAACAACATAATGTGCATATTTAAATTTCAATCTAATCTACTTCCAAAATTTTAAATATATCCCTCGTTATAATTTCAATCTAAATATAATTTTAAAATTTTAAATATATCTTTCGTTATAATTTCAATTTAAATATATTCTTTTGATAGTATTAATTCAAATATATCATTTTCGTTAGACTTGGACACAAATTGGTTTTAAATTTAGATGGAAGGACTATGGCAACCCCCCCCCCCCCCCCCAGTTTTAAATACGCAATTATAAGTGTAATTTAAACGTATGCAAATTAAATTGATCTTATAATAAAATAGTGGGGAAAAAACAACAACACATGACAAATGAATTAAAGAACAATAACAAGTAGAACAATGTATTAGAGGTATAAAGTGAGCATGTGTCATATGGAGCTTTTGTAGTTAAGCTTCAGTAATAGTAAATGTTAGGCCTTTCTCATAGCACCTATTATAAATGAGTCCAGTCTTAAAACGAACACTTTTTGAAGCCTAAATATCAAAAGGAATCCTTTTTAAAATATACATTAAAAGCCGATAATTGGCGAATTATAACTATCATTTTTTTCACGTTATAGTGTTTGTTAACTCAAAATTTATCCAAATCAATATTATACAAATCTTAAAGGTATATCGCTCACAAATGAGCGAACTATTATTCTTTTTGCTAACTTTGCTCATGTGAATTTATATCTCTTTCTTCCTTATATGAAGCTATATCTCTTTTTTCAATAATAGATATGAATTATTCACTCCACATTTTTCACTCATCTTCTACTTTTTCATATTTTATATTTTGATTTCTGAAATTTGATGGTCATGTGTCATCAACAATCTGAAAAAGTCTTATATTCTGTTGAAGTAGACATTTGTAAATGCATTGAGAATTGTAAAATGAAAACATCAAGGACTCCAAGAAATTTCGACTATAAGTATTGGAGTTGTCCGCATTTAAAGGTAAAAAAATTAAATTGTTCACTTCAAATTATTTAAATATTCATCACTTGTTTCATTGTTTTGTTATTTAGAAAAATGATGGATGGTATTATTTTCAATGGACAGAAAACATGCTCATAAATGAAACTAACATTATTCTTTCACGGGTGAGGAAACCCTCCTTCGATGGTGATACAATGACTTCATACATCAATATGAAATTTGTAGAAGATAGAGAATCTTCTAAGGACATTGTTAAGAATCAGAAGAAAACTAAAATGAGCATCTTGGAGAATTTCTGGAGTCAACTGTACTAGGCGTCGTAGAAATGAAATGGACATTGTTCCAGGTGGCATCACACAACAATGTAGTTTATGTTGGGAAATTGGTCAGAGGAATCGTTATTTCCGTCGATCTTACTAGTTTTTTTTTTAATAGTATTGTAAGCAAATAAATAGTGAGTTTTTCTAATATTTCTATTATTTAAAAAAATTATGATTTTATGTATCAAAAAGATTTTACGTTACACTTGAAATTGAGATAGATATATATTCAAGTGAGAAGTTGACAAAAGAATTGTAGTATATTTGTGTAATTTTAGTTTGGATCAATTTGGAATTAATGGGGATTACGGTGTTAAAAGATGGTAGTTGTAGTGCACCCATAAATGGACGAATTGTTCGTATTGGTGAATATTTTTAAAGAGGATCACTTTTAGAGTTTAGGATTTAAAAAGTGTCTATTTTGATGTCAGACTTTTATAAGTGACTAGTGATCCATCAACCCAAACTTTATTTCAATGGTTGATGGACTTCGAAACATTATCTCATCCTTATCTTACTACACTAGCCATCCACCTACCCAAAAATTGTTTTCACCGCAATAGAGTTAAGATATGAGAAAATTTGTTATTTCTCTTCCAAGTGTCTTTTAGTATGAGTTTTTATGCCTCTAACTTACAATGTTACATAAAAACATACAAAAGGTAGTCGTAAATATGACGGATATTCTAAACATGACATTAGAAGGAAGATCACAGAGACAGAGGAGGTGGATACATAGCATCAAGGATTTCAGATCATGAAGTGAAGAGTAGTGGAGAAATTAGAGTTAAGAGACATCCACATAAACAAATATACTTCATAACAAAAATCAATTATTTTCTTTTTCTTTGTCACTCTTGCACTCAAGCTATGGGAGAGTACTAGGTTAGCATCTAGGCGTAATTATGAATGAAATCATCGTAGGAGATCATCTGCCAATTTATGTAGAGACAAGTTGGGACAAATTCACATGATCATTTTTGTCAACATATATATGTATAGCCTATTGATCTCTTTATTTTTTTTATATATTGAGCATTTAACAAAGATTGCCATGCATTAATTAATGTCCACATGTTAACTCTTGGAACATATTATCAAAGATTGGTTCTCTTATTGAATATTGACAATGGCAAGGTGACATGCTGCAGAATTGTCCCAAATCAATCATTTGAATGCCACAAATTATTCATGTGGCAACTGACTCTAGACTCTAGACTCTAGTAGTTGTGGGAAAAAAGTGATCCATTACTATTAAATGCGTTGCCCTAATTCCTGTTCTTGTTTAAAAAAGTGTTATGTATAAAGTTGTAAAACAAATTTCACAATGACTTTTCAATAGTCCCAAAAGAGACAATTCAAGAAGCACAAGACCAGAGTTTCGTGATTTGCCAACTATGTGGAACAAAAATGTCAAACCCTAAATCTTTTTTTTTTTATGACAAGGAAAACAGTAGCCGTAAAATCTCGCTCCTACCCAATAGCTCACAGACCACATAGAAAAGGTAACTGCACTAGGCAAACCTGATGCGACGAACTCGATCCAGAAGGCAAACCCTGACAAAGGGTTTCAAACTTGAGATTTCCAACATGAAGGTCCCAAGCTCAAACCACAGGGCCACCCCGAAGGGTCTAAATCATTTATCAACTTAAAAAAAAAGACTTTTCAACACACAACACATTGCTATGCGATTTCATCTATGAAATAAAATTACAAATTCCGTAAGAAGTCTAATTTGAGAATTCATAATTTATATTTTTCAAATACGAAAATTGACGCGCACAAATATATATTTTGTCTATGTTTCAGATCATTCCAAGCTTGAGGGGTTCGAAAAGGCATAGACAGGAGCTAGAGGGAAAACTCTCATCTAAGATATTATATGCACTTGTTTATAGTACTGAGATATATACACTATCAGAACTAAACAATTCCTGTATCTCTTGGAGAAAAGCTAATTCAATATACAATTTGCTATATGGTGATGGGTTCTTGTATTTTGACATACACACAAATATGAAGAAAGTACTCAGGGTTCATCAAATTGTTTACCACCCATGCAAAAGGAATCTCCATCTTTGGTTCAATTCCCTGAATGCGCAGGAGCTTGATCTCAGCACCATCTGAAATAGAGCAAGAGACGATGCCCTCATTCAACATCTCCCCACTTCGTTCCGTGTTGCTCTTGTTTGTTTCTTCTGGAGATGATCTCTGTTCAACCTCAACTTCTTCTTTAGATACATCATCTGTTGGCGGAAGTTTTTCCCCAAAAAACTCGGGCAGAAGTTTTGTTACTGCATCATACAAGGTGAAGCATTTACCTGCAAGGAGAGAGTACTATACATCAATAATCACAAAAATTTCCTGATTAAACTATTAATGCAGGAAAAGTTCACCCACGTTTGCTTTTGGATCTTCTTTGCCCTATCAAATACTACCTTCAACTCAACTACCTAGGCTACAAAAACTTTGCTAGCACCACTTGTTACACAATCACACACCAACCTCCCGTGACTTTTTCTTCCCATATGAGATTGGTGATCTTCATTGCAGGGGACTTCTTTTTTCATACATTTTTTATTCCAAGGTTGCTCACAATCCATCCTCATCCTAAGCTTGTCTCAGTTCTACCTAAAATTTAATTGTGGTATAAAGGACCAAAAGATGTTAGATTACTTGCATTAGCTTATTCTACCGAAGCAAAACTGCTAGCCTCCCCACCAGTCAAACATTTACCTCATAGGAAAATAAAGACTAAAGTTAAGCCTGAATGTAAAATATAATCACCAATGTTAAGTATGCGTTGATGTTCATGAAGTTACCATGGGTTTGAGTCACTGTACGTGCACAAATACAAATTGAAACTAAAGACAATATGGGGCACATTTCTTACCATCTCCATGGATCTGAACAGGTCTGTTTATGTAAGAGATTCTGTCCCAACTTTCAACAACAGGTGCATCTTCTAACTCGTCAAAATCCTCATTGATAGTTCTAACATACAGTCGAACCGGTATTCTACCTGAATACAGCACCACCAGAAGACAATTTATATGGGAGTTAGTGTATAAAAATTAGGATGGAGTAGACCATTTTGATGATCCCCAAAAAGATCCAAGCAGCAAGAATGCATCATTAAGGAGACTTTCACTAATAAACGAACAGTGCTATATACACTGCTAAATGGACAAGGGTGGTTTCAATCTCTAAGATAGCTTCCCAAGGAGACTTTGACAACTGATCTCATTGACCACTCCTTTCATCCCCACCAATAAACTACTGAAGCCCACTCCAAATAGATGCAGAACAACAATAAATGGTTTCGTTCTGTTATTTTTCAAAGTCCGGGGCCAGCTTGCACTAGCACAGGTATTGGGTAACTTTGCCATCAAGACTTGAGGAGATGGGAAGAAATCACCAAGTGTTTATCTTGGTTGAGATTCAAAACAATGCCAGTATCTTGCAAGAATGCACTTCCTCAAAAAAAAAAAATGCCATCAGTTCTGGCAAGATAGCTTTAAGTAACTCTTAAGCCTAGAAAGAGCCCAATCTCCAATGCCACAACAGCACATGTCAAGTTGCTTCAGTGAGCTCACAAGTAACAAACAAAGAAACATGTCATGGGCAACTCATCAGTTTCCATCACTTTAAACCCAAATCACAATGAAATTATCTCTCTCAAACAGTTCACCAAGTCAATAAGAAAAATCTGAAGGATGATCAAATTACACTTCCAACAGTTGGGCTTAAACTATCACTGACATGGTTTAAAGTTAAACTGGGATTAGATAGTAGATAATCGTGAACCAACACAGGTGACTAAAAATTGAAGAATAGCCTTGTCATATGAAGGAACTTAAACAACAGAAATATTATCATGAAGGGACAATGAGACACGAATAACAAGAATATAGCTTCACTCAACTACGTGCTAGGGCAAGTTCCTCTAAGATGCACCAGTGCTAAGAATATCAACTTAATCTCTCCCACTAGCTAGAGCTGTCAAATTAAGAGTTCATCATTCACAAACTATAGAGCAATGCTAAAGTATGTATAATCAACGAAAAGGGTAGGGTGAAGAATTGGGCGCAGAGAGCAAAGAGCAGAGAGGGTCAATTGAACATCCACAGCTTTACCATATTCTGTAAGCTGGCCTGACTATATAGAAGTGTAGCTCACCAGTTTTAGCTGGTGCTGTGCCATCTGCATTTTGAGTGCTTTCCGGTGATTTAGGAGAGGAAATGTTCAATTGTATCGAAAAATCATCCACAAGTATGCCGAATTTTAGCTTAGATGAGATTCGAAGATAAGAGTCCAAATCACCTGTTCCATCAAGAACACAACTACAGTTAGTCATATAACCACGGATGGTCGGATATGATAAAATCACCTATAAACATGAAACAGTCCCCTAGCACTGCATGTGCATGACATAGGTAAAAGATGCAGCAAGTAATACATGGAGAATTAAACCAGCCTTTTGTGGAGGAAATTCATCAGGATTCATTTAACTTTGTGTTGGCAAAGGATAGGAACTTTCAGTTGGCCAATAGTTGTTTTATGTGCCAATCCAATTCAGAAAGTGTCAATCACCAGATCCTTTACTGTGCAGTAGGAACTGACCTTTGGTGCGTGTTCATACTATTGTTGGACTGGACAGGGCTGTGCCGTTCACTGCTCGAGAAGCCTATGTGCGCCGGAATTCACAGGAAGTTGATAAAGACACCAAAAAGATTTGGATTATGGCATCTGCTAGCATTTTTTGGTGTATTTGGATGGAGGCAAATTGCCGATGTTTTGATGGGTATCTCAACTTCAGGCTGTTTGGTTTTATTTAGCTGGGTTATCCTTTCTCCTGAAAATAGTACTGATCATTTTTTAGAGTTTGTTAGTTCTCGTCTTAGGGGGTCTTTGGCCATGAAAATAGTAAAAAGTAATTTTTGTTTTCGAAGTGGAAAAATGATACTTGAAAATTGGAGTTGTATCTGGCCATAAATACAAATTGGAGTTCATCTAATTTTTGTGAGCAATTTGGAGTGAAAAAAATAAAAGCAGTTTTTTTGTGTTTTCCAAATTCTGGAATTTCATGGCCAAACGTATTTTCTGGAAGGGAAGTAGGAACATGGATGATGATGTCACACATCGTATTTGTGCGGCCCGGATGAAGCGGAAGCTTGCCTCCCGAGTCTTGTGTGATAAAAAGGTAACACCTAAACTTAAAAGTAAGTTCTACATAGTGGTGGTTAGATTGATTGTGTTGTATGAGGCGGAGTGTTGGATAGTCAAGAACTCTCATGTTCAAAAGATGCAAGTTGCGGAAATAAGGATGTCGGATAGATGTATGAGCATCCTACTAGAAGCGATGAGATTAGGAATGAAGATATTTGGACAAGGTGGGAGTGGCCTCCGTAGTGGACGAGATGAGGGATGCGAGATTCAGATGGTTTAGGCACGTGAAGAGGAGATGCGTAGATGCCGTAGTGAGGAGGTGCAAGAGGTTGGATATAGTGGATACGAACTACAAGAGAGGAGAGATAGGGAGAAAAAGTATTGGGGTCTGGGGAGAAGTGATTCAACAAGATATGGCAACTTCAGATTTTTTAGCACATGACCTTAGTAGGAGGGTGTGGAGGTCGCAATTAGGGTAGAAGGTTAGTAGGTACGGTGTGTTGTCTTGTTTTTTGAGGGATTTAGACTTGGTGGGGCCTGCTTTGGTGTTAGCCTTATTCTTGTAGTATCTTCTTTTGATTTCAATCATCATCTTTTGTTTATTGTGCTTAAGTTATCATACTAGTTTGTGGTTGTTACTAGTACCTTGTCAATTGTTATGTTTCTTCATTATCACCAACCTCTCTATTTCCACCTTGTGGAGGTAAGTTCTGTGTACATTCTACCCTCTTCAAACCCCACTTGTGGATTTCACTAGGTAGGTTGTTCTTGTAACTCCGGAAAAAAGAAAACAAAATCATGGTCAAATGCCTCCTAATCGCAGCCTCTCTCTTGTAATTGAACTGACATACATACTCTCTTCTGTAACCTTTTCATCTTCTTGCTGCCTTTTAATGATATGAACTTCCTCTTTAAAAAAAGGACAGAACAGAGAGGGATTCTTCATATTCTACATAAAGAATAAACACTTCCTAGAATAGATCAAACAAGCTACTCACACAACAAACCTAACTGAGAATATTGCAGAAAATTGTACACCCATATAAGAGCTAATACAGAGACCCGAAATTCCCCAAGACATCACAATTCCGTGTTGGGAAAAAAATGATTTGCTAATTTGCCTTCTAACATATTTTATCTCAAGCACTTCAGCGTATTCTGCGAAACTATCATCCTAGAAGATTAAGACAAGAATTGTCTGAGAACTAAATCTACAAGAAGTTCTATTAAGATTCCAGAACTCGCAACTAATTTACCACTTGCCTATGAGAAAATAAAAATATACGCTAAGGTTAAGCTGAAAAAAAGATTTGGCAGAGCCACAGATGTGTTTAATTAGGAAATCTAGATTATGGAGAAGAGTTTGACCCCAACTCTAAAACAGCAAACAAGGTTGGATGGGTACAAGCTTGGAAAAGAATTCTGGAAAGACCCTTTTTTTCCTCATGGAAACTTCACTGTCCAATACAAGAAGAAACCCCAATACACCAACACTTACCCTGGAGAATATAGCAATACATTGACGTTCTTCTTTTTTATTTTTTTAATGTCGTTAGCAATACATTGATGTTCCTTTTTTTTTTTTTATATCGGTAGTAATACATTGATGTTATTCTTTTATCTGTCAGATATGAAAACTAAAGTCAAATAACATCGCATGATTTTTACCACCCTCTTGATCTATAACCAATGTTTTCCCTTTTGTGTTCTGATGGTGTTGATACGCAGTTATAACAGGTTTAACTTATTCAACAGAAAGATACTAACTCACTGTTCGTAAGACCAGATTTAGATCACCCTAATTTTGAAAGCATTTGTAGGTAATCAAAGCGGTTTCATTATCATCCATGTTAAAAAGTCAAAAGCCTAACTACTTTGCATACAAGTTATACTAGTACGATGCACTTTACCTTGCACATAATAAATTGACAAAAATAAGTCATTTGAGGAATGAAAGAAGCCATAGTATCATAAACCCTGCAAATAAGATGCATACCATCCATAATGGAGCGCCAGAGTTCTAATTGGTCAGATTGGGACATATTCATTACATTTTTGCAGTTCCCATTGATTATATATGCTGCCTGCAGTTCAAGCAATGAAATTGTCAGAATGTACCCCATAAGTTCAACATCATCAGACCTCAGTTCTAAGCTAAATCCCAACACTGATCCCCCGTGATTCATAGCTCTTACAACCAGTATTGTCCTCTGTCCATGGGCACACAATTAAAATCCACTGAATGCAAATGAATGAATTGATTGTAAAACCCAATCGCACATCTCTAGATTCACATCTCTGACAACCTACATAGTCCCACAGTCTGGAGCATTGCTATTAGCTACCAGAAGGCACATTTTAAGATAAACTTAGTAACTATAATGTATGTGAGCACAGAAATATACAATTTATTGTCACATAAATTCCTCAGATATATTTTATCTGCTACCAGAAGGCACATTTTAAGATAAACTTAGTACCTATTATATAGGGGGGGTGGGGGGGTATGCAATTTTTAGTCACATAACTTTCTCAGGTTTATTTTATCTCACAAATTTTAAAAGCCTTTTCTTTTTCTAGTTTAGTATTCAATCAAATACCTTTGCATAAATTTGAAGGGTGAAATAGTACTGGGGACACGGTGGGTAGAGCTAGTGTTATAAAAAGCAATAATTGCGGAAGATCTCTAAGGTCCGTTGGGCTCTAAGCGCAAATTGTAAATAAAATGTGGGCTTTAATGACAAAGGCGCAAAGGGAGAAAAAATACACATATATATATGTTAAAGTCCAATACTAGTAGTTCATCAACATGAATGACAAACATATAAACCAAGAAATTGAAAAATAAACTATAAAGTGAAAAATCAACTGTTGGTGTCACTTCTCCAGAAGAGGTTCATTGGCAAGGAAAATGATGACACTGAAGCACACATAAAACGATGCGTTCAACATGTTATGAGCCTCGCTTCAGGGATTAAGCGTGCCTTTTGACACTGGGTAGAGCCCCATGTATATAATTATGAATTAGCCTACCAAATCTCACTTGCAACTAGATATATCCACTATCAAAATGATCCAGCACCAGTAGGACACAAAAGAATATGGTGTGATCAAACTTTTACAAGCTACAATGTATCTTGTAATTACAAGAAAAGATCCGAACAACTTTACTTGCTCAGTATCAACTTGGTACTGAAATTTTTTAATGAAATCTACTTTTTTTGAAACTTACTTTAACCTTTTTTTTTTTGAAACTGGTAACTTAACTTACTTTAACTTATCAAAAAGAAAAGAGAAGAGGTTAAAAGTGCAGAAGCTAACCAGAAAAACTATACCTCACCTCTTTAAATGAATTGATAAAGCTCCATTTTACACTATCTTCACTGTCACAGGGTGTTAAAATATTTCCAGGATATCCTCTAAAATGTACCTGCAGAGAGATTTCACAAAGGCGTTTCCATTAAATTATGATGCATCCCTGATAATATAATCACTTGTTTCATTAACTAAAGCATGCTACAACATCATAAAAGTTAAGTCCAAAGTAACGAGGTGGTTAGATTCAGTAAGGCCAGTTTGAAAACCAACTTTGTAAATGGAATTGAGTGTAAATAGGTCTAATGGAACTAAGTGCAAATAGGTGTAATTATAGACTTTTTTAATGACAGCGGTGTTGACCTCGACTAGTTCCACAGGATACCTGTCACCTCCCACCAGCAACAAGTATCAGGTTACTCTGTCCACCAAGGCTAGGACATGAAAAATAATCGCCTAGTGTTTTTTGTTTCCGCTAAGTTTTGAACCTAAGACCTCAGGGTTCTCAACCACTTCATTGACCACTAAGCCACACCCTTGGGTGCTAATTATATAATTTTGGTATGTTTGTATGAGTTTGACCGAGTAATTACTTGTCCAGGGCGTAATTAGGAGTAATTGAGGTAGTAATCACACTTTTCAATTCTTCAAAAGGGATTGAAAATTGCTGGTAATTACATGGTGTAATTTCAAAGTAATTATCTTCATTTTTTATTTTAACTATAATTTCTGTTCCTTTTAATTTATATTTATTTATAATTCTTTTTCATTTTGATATTCCTTTTTCATTTTTTCAAATATATTATGTTCTTACATGGTTTATCTTTTATTTCTTTATTTCTCATTTCCAAACTTTCACTTTACGTGCTTCTATATAATTTCTCCTATTTTGTTTCTTTCGTATTTATTTTTCTTCATTTTGCTTAATTGTGTTATTATTCTAATTTTTCTGAAACTACCTCATATTCATAGAAACAACGAGTCATCTACAAACTTGACTTATAATGACTGCATTAAAGTTGGATTTTCTTGTTGAATGAGGTTAATAGAGAAGCTTAATATATACTTGGTGATGTCAAAATTTATAGATTATTTTTTATCAAACATATGAACAATGTTATGAAGTTATGGTTGTAATTTTTTGGTCAAACATGTAGTTCAAGATATTTTGCAAATCGTGTGTGCTAAGTTAGAATCTTTATTAATCAATTCAACTGAAATATTATACATTTCGAAACTGTATATCAATAATTTTTGCAATCTTAGTAACAAATGTACAATTATCAAACATTTCCAATTTTTACCTATTAAGGGACAACATTTAGCTTTCTTCAGTTGATAAAACAAATAGCTTTAACCCCTGTTTTCTCAAAACAGAAAGGTGAAGTAAAAGCAAGCAGATTAGTGATTTAGGGGGTGTTTGGATTAAACCTATTTTTTAGTGGCTTTTGGCTTTAGAGTTGTTTTTTTAGTTTTGAAAGTGTTTGGGTAACTCAAAAAGTGCTTTTAAGCACTTCTTTAAAGGATGAAAAAGTACCAAAAAATGTCAACAATTGGGTGTCCTCAACTTATAACTTTTAGCTTTTGGCTTGTAAGTCACTTTAAAAAAGCCCATCCAAACACCCCCTTAGTCATTAAGACATTAAATAAACTTCATATATTGGTATCAATTGCAACCTCAATTTAGTCGACGAGTGAGGGCTTGAGAAAAAAGATTATGTGATGGATTTCATGTCTGCACTTCCACTTCTTATTTGTGCTTGCTAAATTCTATAGAATCAAGTTACCCTTCGAGGTGGCCCAGTGGTTTGAGCTTTGGACTTCCGTGTTGGAGGTCTCAAGTTCAAAACCCCTTGCCAGCGAAAGCAAGGGGTTTGCCTTCTGGGTCGAGCTCGTCGTACCAGGCTTGCCTAGTGCGGATTACCTCTCCAATGTGGTTTGCGAGCTATTGCATAGGAGCGAGGTTTTACCCTGTGCTCACCCAAAAGAGTAGCGGCTGCGGGTTTCCCTTGTCATAAAAAAAAAATCTATAGAATCAAGTTATGTTGCCACTTTCTAGTTTCTACTACCCTTCCTCAGAAAACTCCAACAAATACGGTGTTACTTTCAGCTAAAAGTTTCACATAGCTTATTAGCTTAAAACAAAATATGTTGACATACCGTCAGATTCCAAGGCCGTTCAGGTTCTGCACAAAGAAGATCAAAGAGTACCCCAGTAGGTATATACCTGAAAGAACACAAATATCCAACAAAAGAAATATTAATCACATTCCAAAACAAATATAGGGACATCCAAACACTCTTAAATGAGGAAAACAAGAAAAGCTAAGAAAGACTTCCAACGTAGTATCATCCTCTTCAGGTTCTTCAAATGTTATTCAAAGAAGATGTTCCAGAATCAATAAGTCAATTCATGATGATCAACTGCTATACCAGTTGAGCCGCGGATGCCAGCTAGTGTTCTAATTGACATAGTTGGCTACCATCAATGGACATCACATATAAAGAGAATGAATGACGAGACTGCTTTGCATGCATAGGGACAAAAAAAGAATAAGATCACTGGATGATGTGATATGTGACGACGAAAGCTGTAAAGACAACTCCCTGCCTACTATGTACTTGGGTATGCCTCTAGGTGCCAAGTCAAGGGCCATGAGCAATTGGAACTCATTGATTGAAAAGTGTGAGAAGTTAATTAGATGAAAATCTCAATACATCTCCATAGGTGGCAGAGTCACTCTCATCTACTCTGTTTTGGGTGCTCTTCCAAGTTCCAACCTACATGATGTCAATCTTTCCCATTCCTGATGGAGTGATACAAAGATTACACAAGATTAGGAGAGATAATCTTTGGAAAGGGATTAAGGAAAATGACTACTGTTCAGCACTTGGTCAAATTGAACAAGGTTCTTTGGGGAAAGAAGCATGGGGGTTTTAGGAGTAAGAAATCTGAAAATGCAAAGCAAGGCACTTAGACTGAAGTGGTTATGGAGATACTCACAACAGCCTCAAGCATACAGGGGCAAAGCAATTAAAGCTAAACTGGGAGAGGAGAACATATGGATGACAAAGGAGGTATAAACACCCTATGGTGCAAGTCTAGGGAGGTCTCAGAACTTTTTGGCCTTTTTTGAAAAATAACAAGTGTGAGAGTAGGCAATGAAAGTAAGACATTTTGGGAGGACAAATGGCTGGGACATGCTAGTTTAAAGAACCTTTTACCTGAAATGTATATTATGGCAGTACATCAACAAATGTGTTTGGCTGACAGTTGGACACAACAAGGACAGAACATCCAGCTAGAAGGAATTTTAATAACTAGGAAATTGTAACCGTCAGAATTTTTCAGAGCTTGAAGAGTTCAAAGGGGCAAAGCATGAGGTTGATAGACTATGGTGGAACAAAGATAGCAAAGGCATGATTAAGGTGAACTCAGCATACAAATTTTTGAACCAAGGTGGACAACAGCCACCACAATGGCCATGAAAACAGATCTGGAATACAAAAATCCCCTTCAAGGTGGCATGTTTTACTTGATTACTGGCAAGAGAAGTAGTCCTGACACAAGAAAGTCTCAAGAAGAGGAAGTTCTTTATGTGCTCCAGATGCTATTTGTATGGAGAAGAGGTTGAGATGGTCAGTAACAACCCAACTTTGGAGGATTTTATCAGCCTCAGGGGTATTGTTTGGATAATGCCCAACAGAATCACCCACCTTCTCTACAGTTGGGAAGAGGTAGGTGTGGGAGCTTCATACAGAGACCGATGGAGGATTGTCCTAGACCCTGTATTTGGTGGACAATCTGGAAAGAGAAATGCTAGTGTTTTGAGAGAAAAAGTTGTGATCTTCAGAAGATCAAAGTGAACTGTATCAAACTTTTTAATTTCTGGTGCAAACAGATGTACCTAGAGGATACTAAATCAATTATTGAGATTCTTCGGTCTTGTTAGATTTTAGATTCAGATATCGTGTTTTTTTTATATGCTGTAATTATGGTTCCAGTACAATCCACGTACTGGTTTTAGTCGATACATACAAATGTTACCTTCTAAAAAAAAAGAAGTTGTAAAGACAAGAACTAGATAAACTGAAAAAAGAATTGTAGCATATTTCTGGAGAATATGATTCTTAAACAAGAAAAAAATCAAAACATTGCAGACATTTAGTCTAGAATAAAGAGATCCTGAATACATCGAGTGAAGTCATTCATCTATCACTGTATACAATTGTTTCGAGCAGTATAAAATATACTATAACGACTCAACAATTCAACCACTGAGAAATAAACTTATGTCCAAGATTTACTGATTGGCATGAGTATGCATACCATTTGAGAGGCAAGCCATTGTACTCAAACCATATGGTATCTACACCTGGAGGAAGTGAATTACTGAAGAAAGGCTTTACTTTTTGTGCTAAAAGAGGCAGGTACCCAATTCGAGGAGCTAAAATCTGCAATATGGAACACCATCAAATATAAAAAATAAATTAGTTTTTTTGTAGATTATAAAAACTAAAATATCTCTCTATATATATGTGTGTGTGTGTGTGTGTGAGAGAGAGAGAGAGAGTCTGGTGGAGAGGGGGGGGGGGGGGGGGGGGATATCGGGTTATTATGCATTCATTCATGTGTCTGGTACAATAACCGTAACACTGCAGTAAACTAAGTAGTTGCAGAGGACAGCTGATTTTAGTCTCCAAGATTTGAATCATGATGAAAAAGATAGGAACCACAAAAAAAAGAAAAACAGTTTCTCCTAGGGAATTGTTGGTCTTTTTTGACCAGAAAGAAATTTAACGAGAATGGTCTACTGGAAATTGGAATTAAGAGTGAAAAATGCTATTTGAACCTAATTGTACTCAATTCCAAAAAGAGCTATATTTTTGTTTGGGATTTTAGCAGAGACATTCCTACTTTAATGTCGCAGCCCATTGGCAATTTTAGCAAATAACTCAAAACACTTAATATGGAACTCATATTTGTCATATCAACATATCCTGAATGCATTTTTATTTCTTCTTATTTTAATAAAGTAAACAAATTCCATTAATGTTTAGGCTAAAACAAAAGCAGTATATAATAGTATACCCAAAAAATAGAAAACTATAGATAAAGATGTTTTTTTTTACAAGAAATACCCATTTTCTATACAAAAAGACACTTCATGGGAGCACACCAAAAGAAAGTAAGGGATAAGAGGCTATGGCCTCACATCCTCAAAAATTCAATAGTACCCAAGTTCTCATTTTCTTTCTCTCCAAATAACCCACATGAGTGCTAGCGGAGCAACATTCCAGCTCTATGCCTCTTCCTGCTTTTACCACAATTCCAGTTGAACTTGACTCTTTGACAGTGTTTGGCATCACCCATGATATGTGAACCAATTAAGTATGTATCACCATAACCTCAAGGTAAAAGCACACAATATAGAAGGAGTGATTACCATCTTCACTAGCCTCCTTTCACATGAAACACTAATCGACATAAACGACATTCCACTTCCTAAGATTCTCGTTTGCTAAGGTCACCTTCTAGCTGCAAATGAAGTGAAGAAACACACTTCCCTCGAAACTTTTGGAATCCAAATCGAACTACTTCCACCATCCAAATTTATTGAAGGTGTTGACTAAGCTCGGAGTTTAAGAATGAAAAAAGATTTTTGAAGTTTGTGGTTTAAAATGTGAGAAATATTGAAAAATAATATTATTGAATTGTTGTTGTGTCTACATTATTACAAGAGACCCTATTTATAGATCCTAGAGTACAATCCTTTACCAAATAGGATACTATTTAATATTCCTATTCCTATTCTAATAGGATTGTATAAACATATTCCTATCTAATAGGATTGTATAAACCTATTCCTATTCTAATAGGATTGTATAAAACTATTCCTATTCCAATAGGATTATATAAACCTATTTCTATTCTAACATAAAACAAGTCATAGATTCTTGTGTGGCTGTAAATTATCTATCTTAAGGTAAAATGGAAAGTTTAAAATTAAATTATAACCAAAAATAAGGTGTCACTCTTTGTGAAACTAACTAAAAAAAGGAATATAATGGTAGACAGCCTCCTCCCGAATCAATAGCTTTTCATAGACAGACTTGATAGAAAAAACTTGCAATTCCCCAAATCCCACCTCCATGCATTATGGCAATAAAATGTCATGCTTTGCTTTTTGAAGCAAATCTAACAATTTTTGGAACTCAATCACCTCCCAATCATGAAAATTTCTCCTTAACCTCAAGCCCAAAAATATCTTACCACCCTGTACTATCCGAATTTTGTGGATAGTCAAAAATCCTTATGACATGATATCTATAAATTCTAGGAAATCCTCTTTTAAAGTGTTGTCCTCACCATGACCCAACAACTAACTGTCTTCCTGACTCGTAACCTAGAATGATGCTTACCACCCTCTCCAAAAAAAGTTTGTTCCTCCCCCCGAATCTCCATAGCATACCAAATAATGCCTTATTGAAGGCCCTTAAATCTTCAACTCCAAACCCTCCCTAACACTTGGGATATGTCACAATCTTCCATCTAACCGAACGGAACTTCCTTTCCCATAACAATTTTCTTTGGTGTCAACTTTTCTGTAACACTGACTGAAGCACGCAACAAGGACGTAAAATATGTAGGAATACTGAGAAAGTGCTCTTAATTAGCATTTCCTTCCCACCTTTAGAATGTGCCTGTGATAAACATATTAGACATGTAAATCATGTGTAGCAAAAAGTAAATCCAGTTTCTTCCTTGAAACTAGGTTCCCTTATTAGCGCAAATACTAATGTAAACCACAAATCTCAAAACCTCACATTAAAAAACCATCAACATTATTCTACATTGCCACAACCCACTTTTCAAACTTTGTTTCAGTTTCTAAACTATCAACAGCAATTAACCGTGCAACTTCAACCCCTAATAAATAGGTCAGAGGTGGGTGCTGGCAATTTATGACCAAACCATCATTTATTTCCCTTTCCCAATAGTTCAACAGTGGTTCCCCCTTATCAATCCGAGTTGGATTTCAAACCAATCTTTGGCAATCAATTCACATTGAAACATTCTATCCCCTTCCTAATGAATCATCAGGGTTTCTCCAGTTAGCCAGAATCATGATCCATAGAATAGTGTTTTACCACCACTAAAGCAAAGAATCTTTTTACCATTGGATATTCAGGAAATCAAAGAATTGATTCAAAAATTAAAAACACACTCAGTTCATCAAAATGAAATCGATGAATAAGTTGTAATAATAAAGCAATTAAAGCATTGTCAAGATTGGAAAAAGGAGTACCATAGCAGGGGGAGGAGTAGGGAGAGTAGTGATTTCGGTATCATGAAGATGAATCTGCAGAGGGATTGCTCCTTCCCATATATACTTCTGTGCTTCAGTTCCTCCTCCTTTACTTTCCATTATCTTCAATTCACCCTTCTCTTCTCTTCTCTTCTTCTGCACAGAAAAAGGTAATAGTCGACGTTCTCTCCAATAACTTTACTTCTTCAACAATCACCGGTACCGTGAAGTCAGACCTATTCTTAATTTTTATCTCGACATTCAACTTCAATCAAATTCTCTATTATGTAACATAAAATTCGATTTTTTCAAATTTTTCATTTAATATAAAATTATATTTTATTCTAAATATATATTAATGAACAATTCAAATAAAAGTGATATTATTAATTAAAATAATTACATAATAAATACTGCATTATTGTAAAATTTATTTTAATCTTGTACATAAATACTTAACTTTAAAACTATTATGTTGCTCACATAAATGCTCTATCAATGCAATGTTGTCCTTATATTGTATCCAATTATTTCGTGTATTAATTACTTACTCTATTCGATTTTGAACTATTGCATCAATTATTTTCATGTTCATTAATACTTATCAATAATATGTCTTTAGATGCTATATTACTCAAAAAATAATTATAAATATTAGAGATTTAATTAATAGACTTATATAATATAAATAATATTCAAATACTTTCAAATTACATATTTAAAGTGACATTTTTTTTGAAAAAGATAAAATAGAAAAATTATTAATTTGGGTGAAAGAAGTAATTTGTCAATTATATATTTTTAGATGTTATATTACATTAAAATATAATTACAAATAATAAAGACTTAATTAATGATATAATAGAAGTAATACTAAAATAATCAAAAAGTGAAATAGAGAAGTGAATAGTAGTTACTGTTCAACTCTTTACAAAATGGAGGATAGAGAGCAATCGCGGAGCTGAAATTTCACATAGGGTGTAAATAAATAAATAAAGCAAGGCATAAGAAAACTAAATAAATAAATAAATGCTCATGAACATGCTAAGAATAAGGCAAAAATTTATCTAACGTATCAAAATCAAAGAGGCAAGCTTGCAAAAAATTGAACATTACTCACAATTAACTCAATGAACATTAAAAGGTATTTGTTTATGGGAACAAGAATTAATTAACCAAAGGGAAATGGGAGGGAGGAGAACAGTGATGGCATAAAGGAACGAGACATGAAAGCTTAAGCCATTTAATCACAAAATACCCAACTAAATCAACTCTTTAGATAATATCTTTACTGTACAAAGGGAGAAATTAATTACATTAAGTGATGCAAACAATAAGAAAATTAGTTACTGCCAAGCATATGACTTCCTAAAGAACAAGAAAATCTCAATATTTTATCATGAAAGATATCACTCATAAGGCAAATCTAATAGGCCTACTAATAACAGAGAACCATCTCTTCCTGCATTGTAAGTTTACTGCTCAAATGTGGAACTTGTTTCTCAACATCACAAGCATGAACTGTTCAGTGCCAGAACATACATCAGATCTATTGAGCTGCTGGATTAGGAGGGGAGGCAGTAAGAGTCAGAAGAGATGGTGAAAGCTAATACCATCATGTGTATAGTGGTCAGTCTGGAAAGAAAGAATTAAAAAATGTTTTGTAGATCCAATTCCATCCACAAAGTTAAATGGAATTGTATAGTATCTCTATTTTTTTGGTGTAAACAGCTTTGTATAGATGATATAGACCAGATTATAGATTTGATAGGAAATCTGTAATTACCCCTTTTTGGAGGTAGCCAGTTATAAAATTAAATAGGACCAATATTCCTTAAGCCAAACCACAACAGACAACCTTAAGACTTTTAAAACTTATTGAAGATGATGCTAAAAACCTGATAAGAGACATGGAAGGCTTGATGCTTGCAACACAAAACAGAATATAGACAGCAATAGATCCAACAAATAAGTACCAATCATGAATGTGTCAACAACAAGGCAGACCCAATTTTACACAATAAGGCTACTACTTTGTTAGACAAATTCAAACCCAAGCTATCAAGACATTACCTTGAACACCAAGGAATATCAACAGCCAGTAGTAGAGAAAATAAGATTTAATAGTAAAGAAACAACATTATCTTTAGATCAAAACAACTTACTCAGAGTTTGAAGAAAGACGACATTTGAAACTCGGAAACCCAAACAAGACAACATGCTGAAAAGGAAAAGAGGCATCAACTTTGAAAGAAAACAAGAACGGGAGCAAGCTGAAATCTGAAGAACGACAGAACCACACACTAAAGAAAAAGAAACTCAACGACAAATAGTAAACATTTTCAACTAAAATTTAAGCAAAATGGACGTATAAACTCGATTAAAACGGGTATGTTAGGCAGTAGCACAGTCATGGGATTCAGAAACGGAGAAAACCAGTTACTACATCAACAAAACAATTGATAAAACGACAAACAGCCTTTGTATTAGTTATTTAAGATTCTGCCTCTATTTTGGAAAAGAAAAACAACAATAACAAATATGGATATGCTGAAAACCGAAAAGAGGCTACAAGGAAGAACCAACTACATTTTCGAAAACTCTAAGGAACTAAATAACAGAAAAAGGAAATACCAAAGTAACATTCATAAAACTAAGACCAGCAGACCCATAAAATCCATTCGAAAGCTTTAAAGATGCTCAACAAATGAAATAACAATCTCAATCAAGTTAAAACTTTCAATAACCCACAAAAAGACTTAAAACTACTAACCATTACACTCGAAATGCAGAGAACGAGTAGACATAGAAATCGAACAAACAACAAAAGACATCATTCCAGCCATCCTAACAAATATGAACTGAACGAGGACAAAGAACAAGAAGGAAACAAACTTTCGAGATTATAATCAAAGGTAAAAAACCAAACTATTAATCAAAGGCATTCTAGGCATAAATCACACAAAAAGACATGGTCTATGCCTCAACAACTAAAATATATCAACTCGAACCAAAACGACCAAGCGTCAATAGTAAACCATAGAAGAAAAGAAGCATTCGAGCGAGGAAAAACAAGAGTCAACAGTAAACTTCTGATTACAAACAAAATGCCAGCTAAGGGTCAACATGAAGTTACCTTTTCGGGTGCAGCGAACTGGAATTACAGCTTAACTATGAAGCTTCCGCCACCAATCTCGAAAGATTCCGACGGAAACTTGGATTTCGAACAGATGATCCCCGAAATTTTGTTTGAACTCGAACGCCCCAAATGTAAATCGCTGGGTCAAGAAGAAGAAGGGGATTCTATTGCTGTTTGTGCGCGTAGTTGTATACGTATGCGTGTGTTGTATGTTGCTATCAGATGGGTTTTGGGCTGCTGGGTTTATGACTTCCGGCCCAAATTTTCTCTTGAAAATTGATCCAACAAGAGATGGATATATTCGAAGGCAACTAAAGATTAAATAAAGCGAATTAATATTAAATAATTAACGAGTTTTTTAATTTTAATGTAAATATATAAATTAATGCTTAAACCAAAACTAATTGAGAAAACATTTAAGTAAAATTAAAATCTTTTTTTAGACGATTTCTGAAATTCATAAAATATACTAATTGTATATACAATTATTAAAAACACATAATAATAATTTAAAAATTATAAAAATGACAAACTACTTACAATAACGTGCAAACTATTATTTTATTTTATTTTTTGAAATTTTCTATAGGCATAACACACATATTGGATCCTAAACTTGGCTTCAAATTTTAACTTTAACCTCCAACTTTTACAATGCACAAACATGCACTTTAACTATCCAACTTATAAATAAATAAACACATGAGTCCTACATGACACAATACACGTAGGACAAAAATGATATGTAGGATGAAATGTAGGACATGTGTGTCGATTTGTTCAACTTAATACAAGTTTAGGTGTCTATTTGTGCACATCCTAAGTTGAACGGCATAAATGTGATTTGAAGCCAAGTTAAAGAACACATTTATATATTATGACTTTTCTATAATTAATTATTTTAAATCGTTTGAAATTGAAAAAACTCGATGAATAATCCATACGGAGGAGATCCAAATTGGGTCAACACCATCAATAGTAGTAATAGGAGGAGGTCCAAAATTGGGTCAACACCATCAATACTAGTAATATGTATGCTCTAAATAAACGATATATGTTGCAAGACTTCATGAGAGTTTATTCTCTTAAAAAACCATAAAAGATAGAAGTACTTGAGTAAAGACTCATATACTACATCGAAAATTATCTTTAAATGTCTTTAAACAATGGCAATAGCATAATTACAGCTAATTATATATTTTTAAAGACAATTAACATTCTTTGAATATGCACTTAAAGAATTTACCGACATTAGATCCAATATAAATTAACTAATGTCAGTAAAAACTTTAACACTCCTTATTAATGTGTATATTTAGTCGCTAAAAGATATTTTTATTGTAATGATACTATGTAGAATAGAACTTTAAATATATGTATAAAAAAAACTCAACCTAACAATAAATAACTCCCAATGGGTTATAAGTTGTAAAAATCAAAATTCGAAATTGTTAATGTGTCATGTGTGGTGAGAATTTGTGCATTCGTTCATATTAAGATATCTAGGTTTTGTCTTGTGTGATAAAAAAAAATTAAAAATTATACTCAATTAATGTGATTAGAGACATTTCTTATTTAAAATTAATTCTTTTACTATATTATGATATCTACCAAAACATTTTTTTCCAGTTAAGCCTATTAACTTATTTCTTTGACAACCATATTATGTATCCTAATTTCTTTTTGTTATTTAACCTCAGATTTTGATTCAAAAGTACTTAATACATTTTATGTTGAAAGATTTAGAAAAATAAGGAGATGAGAAATAAAGAGGTGGATAAACTTAGAGAAGTAGGTTATGTGATTTAGAGGAGAACAAAATTAGTGTCCAAGGTATAAAAATATCTATACTTGGTGAAAAAACTGAAAATAAAGGATAAGAATAAAAAGAAAAATATTTTATATGACTTAACAATAAAAAGTAGAGAAGTTTGAGAAAGTAAAAAAAATTAAAAGTGAAACGAAACCTTGAACCAATTGAATAATGAAGGAAAAATATATCTCAAAAAAGATAAAAAAGAGAAAAGTATCACAAAAAGTCGAAAGTAGGGTGAGTTGAGAAGGAAGAACTCGATTAATCTTTTCAGTATCTTAAAGTGTATAGGGAAGAGCAGTAACTATTTTCAATCAAATACTTTATACATATCATTTAGTCTACATTAATTACAACCTAAATGAATTCCTTGTGATCTTGAAATTCTATATTTTGATTGACTTAATGGTCAGCCTGTTATATATTTTGATATGTCTTAAATTTATTTATGAGAGTGAGAGACTTGATATCCTCATGGCCTAATGATAGTATACATATGATAAGTGAAAAATATGCCATTCTTTGATTGTAAGGACATTTGATAGTTAAAACTAGTAACTTGATGGTTTTGATAGTTTTATCTTAGCATATTGACCTCATAAAAGAAATAAAGAGTCATTCTAGTAATTGTGATGTTTATGATGAGTCTTGAGCTTGACAATGTGTTTGAATGAGTTAAGTTAGATCATGATTGAATTGTCTATCACGATTCAAAAATGAAAGCATTTGTCTATTCTCACCAAGACAAGTCAGTTTCAACCAAATAAAATAAAAGAAATGTGGAAAGTAAAACAAGAAAAACATAAGAGTGAAAAACATATTCATTCTAATATAACCACAAAAACTAGTTGTCACGTGTACAAGTCATTAATATATAAAGTGAAAAATTAAAAGATAATTACAAGTCTGAATATATTTGTTTCTCTAATATAACAAAGCATACAATAAGGATCCAGAACCCACCCCTCACCCCCAAGAATGACAAGCAACTACCTCTCAAAGTTCTTTAAAAACCTTGAATAAAGAAGAAGAGATGACACGGGTCTAGGATCAGAACTTACATATGTGTAGAAGTAAGGAGTGAGTACCAATCGACACGGTACTCATCAAGCAACCTAATAAACAAGGCAAAACTAGTTAGGAAATGAGTACTTTTTTCATCTCTAAAACACCCCTCAATTTTTTTTGAAATAAGACTCGAACCATCCTTCGATGTGAGTAGGATTTTACCAAGAAATTTAAATTTCTTGAATAATAAGGTCACTAGATGTAGCACTTTGAGTTTCAAGAAAAGCTAAAGAGAATTTATTCAAGTCATTCTAAGTTCCTTTAAATTTTTGGGTCAATATCAAACGATCATAACTTTTAGCACAGTATGAGTTAGGTGGCCTATAAGATATCAAATTAAAGTTCATAGAATTATCTTTCCAACACCACTGAGTTTGCTAAGTTTATAGTTTGGATGAGTGAGATATGCCTTGTTGAATTTAAAATGTCTAATTAAGTAAAGTTACTCGAAAATAGTGAGGGGTATTTTGGTTTTTTTCTTATCCAATTAGATTTAATTCATTTTTAGTAAGCCTTTTGGGGTCTAAATTGATATACACCTAAGGTTTTAGTTAACATTTCAAGAAGAAAAAAGAAGAGAAAAAGGAGAAAAAAGGAAAGGATCAAGGCGTTCGTTGAGATTCTTGAGAGTTGTTGCAAATTTTTGCCATGGGTTTGATCCCTAAGAGGTATGTAAGTTTTCATAGTGTTGCTTTTGTTCACCCACACTCCAATCATGTTATTTTCAACGTAAATTCATTCTCAAAAGTTGAAAGATTTGAGTCTTTGATAAGCGTTTGAAATATTGTTAATTTCATTCTTGAATTAGGATGGGTTTGATAAATTTTAAAGGCAATCGTGATGAGATTAAGAGTTGTGTTTTTCTTGTAAAATCTTATGTACTTGCATTGGGTAATTTTCTTTAACAAAAAAAATCGATTAGAAACGATTTATTATCATAAAATGAGAGACGAAATTCATCAAATTTTGCCGAGGGAAGGGCTGGGGCAGCGCGACCCAGATTCTCTAAAAGGGTTGGGAAGCCGCCCCAGCAGTGCACCAATAAGCAGCCTCTAAAGTTAAGGGGTAGGTGCCCTGCACCTGGGTCGTCTTCCCCACTTCCTCTTTGTCGGTTGTCCCATTTAATTCCCTTTAAAGTGTACCTTCACTCCATTTTGATGCTAATAACTCTAAACTACTTCTAAACACCTAGAAATCATTTGTAACATGAATCATAATCTTGAATTCACAATTCAAATTCAAGGTAGAATTAAGAATTAATTCTTAAGAGTTCTTCGAACATTTTGAGTCTTTTTTAGGAGTCTTCTACAACTTCTAATAACTTGTTTCAAGTCTCGAACAATTGAGTATAAGAATGAGGTGAATGTATTCATGAGTCTACATTATCATCCATGAATCATAACTATTGAATTCATAAGTTACATTTAAAAAAGAGTTAACAGCAGAGTTCAATTGTGAATCCTTCGGATCAACTATTAATTTGAGCTATCTTTTGAGAAAGAAAGTATGAGAATGAGAAGATTCATATACATAAGCCCCATATTGATTTGTATTCCTCGACTCGAGTCGTTCATGCTCATAAATTCCACATGAACTCCAAAAGTTGAGTACCTTTGAGAGGAGGAGTATCTTCAAGCTCCCAGTCTTGAGTATTGAGTTCCTACCTTTTTGATATTATATTCCTAATCATGGAACTATTACTTATTACCCATGAAGGTCCTTGAGTTGAGTTGTTCATGCTCATAATTTCGCACGAACCCTTTGAGTTGAGAATTCTTGAAATGAGTAGTATCATCGAAGTTTTTGAGTTCTGGAGTTGTTGAGTTTCGAATATTGGGTTCTACTTATGGTTACTGGAAACCTTAAAATGAGTCATTTATGTCCATAATTCAGCTAGAACCATATTTTGAGAAGTCTTTTACATTTTTTTCTAAACATGTGAGACTTGAGCAGTTGAGTTTCAGAAAAAGTAGAGTTGAGTTCATGATTTTTTTTCAAAATGGATATATAGGAATCAAGTATTTCTAAGAGTAAATGTTTTCACATTTAAAAGAGAAAGAAATTGAGATTTCTAACATAGTTTTGAGTACCATTTCTTTTAAGATAAAGATTTTTAGTAATAATGTCAAACCACAAGAGTTATGTTTTAAACATATGAGCTAGTTATATTGTGGGAGTAGTATTAAACATCGATATAGGGAGAGTTCAAATAACTCACAGCTCTCATAAACTATGAAGTCAATGTGGGTAGAAAGTGTCATACTTTTTAGATGATCGCTTAATGTTTTTTTGGCATAGACTAGTGGATCCTCTTAGTAGTAGGTTCTATACCCCATCAAAGTATAAAAAGGTTCTGAAAGTGTGAGGCTAAACGATGTATCATCACATAACTCATAGTAATGGTTTGAATAGAAGACATCACTATGACTTTAATTTGAATAAGGAGTCTAAAGAGGTAAGGGGTTTTAATTGAAGAGAGAGTCTCACTTAAAGTAGAACTCTTCAAGTTACTGTTGAATTGAAGTGTTGGAGTTCGATTACAATACAAAAGAATCAATAAATGTAATTTGAAGAGGAAGTCCGAAGAAGCTAGGAATTTGAATTGAAGAAGAAGTCTTACTTGAAGTATAACTCTAAGTCAATGAAGAGTTCGAAGTGAACAATAACTCTTTGAAGAATTGTGCTTAAATAAAAGTTTGAAGTGAATAATGACTCTATGAAGAATTGTGTCACAGGGCTAATTTTTCACCTCGTGGAACAGTCTATGAAGGCTTGCACAGCCCTTCAAAACTCAGTCCAAATAGCCAAACAAACATCGAAGGATGTAACAAAAAAGACAGTCAAAACGTAGCCCACAAAACAGTCAAGGAAAGGCAATACAAGGAAGACAAAGTTTGGGAGGCAAGAGTCAATTTTCCAATATATTTCTCCAAGTCTTTCTACAAGATAAGTTGCCTAAAACTCTATACAAAGTGCTTATATGAAAGTCAAAAACGTTTGGGGACAAATCCCAAAGGAAAATCTACAAATGAAAATCTTTACAAAAGCTCAAAAGTAGGCAGAAATGCTTTTCTGCTTTATTGCCAAATAAGGAAACTGCTGCATTAGATTTTGTCCCAACATTGGAGGATATTCTTGGCTGGGCATGGTGAGTATTAATTGTTCATCTTAGCCTCTAAGCAACCCCCAAGGGTTGGGCTGAAGTTTGGCATACTCTATCGACCCTCTGAGTCTCGATATGATCCTGGCACGTTGACGGAGGGGCTGGAATCGCCAAATTTTAATGTAACGCCTGGCGGGGAGGTACACACTCCCCCACCTGATTTGATGACGACTCCGACACTACACAACTGCAAATAATTGTGGACCTTGTCGCAAAACTGCCACAAGTCCTCATACTTTTCCCAGGTTACCTCCTACAGTGTTGTCCCTTTCCAATGACTAGGAACTGCGAGCTTGAGTTGTTCCAGCCTTTTCCACAAACAAGTTGATGATCAATTATGTCCTCGATCTGCTTGTCCACGGTCGGTGGTGTGATGAAAATTCTAGCTCTCCCGGACTGCCCCTACTCTTTGTCTTGAAAGTACAGTTTCAATTGGCTTGCATGGAAGACGGGGTGTATCCTCAAATGATGGGGCATATCGATTCGATAGGAAATCTTGCCAGCCTTGGCAATGATCTCGAAAGGCCCCTCATACTTGGGAATAAAGCTTTGACTCACATTCCGCAATGACTTGAACTGCCTTGGATTGAGTTTCACCATAACTCGATCCCCAATTCGGTAGTCAACTGGACACCGCTTCCGATCACCAAACTTCTTCATTTTATGGGCTGCCTTATCAAGATACGATCGTGCAAGGTCAACTTGCTCCTCCCAGGCTTTCGCCATATGATAGGCACCCGAACTCTTCAAGCCGGCATCAACAGGCAAAGATTGGGGTGTATTAGGCTGCAGCCCCGTTGCTGATTCAAAAGGGCTCCTTCCCATATCTTTGCTCCGCTGCAAATTATATGAGAATTGGGCAGTGTCCAGCAGCTTGGCCCAATCCTTTTGGTTGGCACTAACATAGTGCCGCAAGTAACACTCCAAGAGCGCGTTGATACGTTCGATCTGTCCTTTCGTTTGTGGATCGAAACTGGTCGAAAAGTGCAATTTCGATCCCAAGAGACTGAATAACTCTCTCCAAAATGTGCGGATGAATCGAGGGTCTCTATCACTAATAATGTGCTTGGGGATGCCCCAATACTTGACGACGTCGCGCAAGAAGATACGGGCTGCCTCCCCTTAGCTTTGTAACTGGCCGTCGTGGCAGTGAATGTTGCGTACTTTGAGAAGCGATCCACCACGACCATGATAGTTCCTAACCCTTCCGAGTTCGACAAGCATGTAATGAAATCCATAGTGACGCTGTCCCAAGGCTTTTCAGCAATGGGCAGCGACTTAAGCAATCCACCCGGTGCCTTCGTCTCGACCTTATTTTGTTGACGAATAAGACAAGTCCGCACATACACCTTGATATTGTCCCGCATCCGAGGCTATTAATAAGAAGCCTCTAACAAGGCTAAAGTCCTCTTCTGCCCAAGATGACCAGCCCATGTAGTGTCGTGCCCCTCTTTGATCAACGTACGCCGAAGGTTAGCCTTCCCCGGCTTGTACTCTAATGTGAAATTGAACTCCGCCAAGAAGTCCTGCCAACGGGCTTGTTTGGCAGTCAGCTTCTTTTGAGACTGAAAATAGGTCGTCGCGACGTTGTCCGTCTTGACGACAAAATGAGCACCCAACACATAATGACGCCAAGTTCTTAGACAATGAACTACGACCGTCATCTTCCTTTCATGAGCAGAGTACCACCTCTCCGCATCATTTAATTTTCTAATTTCAAACGCTATCGGGTGGCCCTCTTGCATTAGGACGCCACCTATAGCAAAATCCGAAGCATTGGTGTGAACCTCGATTGCCTTAGTGAAATCAGGCAAGGCCAAAACAAGTTCCTTCGTTACTGCTGCCTTAAGTCTCTCGAAGGCAGTTTGACAAGCATCTGACCATTCCCACTCACAATTCTTTTTCATCAAATCAGTGAGTGGGAAAGCAATAGCCGAATAGCCAAAAATGAAACATTGATAATAATTGGCAAGGCCAAGGAAGGGCCGCAACTTGGGTACCTTCGTTGGAGCCTCCCAATTTTGAATGGATTCCACCTTGTCTCCTGCTTCACGCACAAGTCATTGTCGCGCAAAACCTTGAACACTTTGCACAAGTGTTCCACATGATCCTCCATGCTATTGTTATAGACGACGATATCGTCTAAATAGATGACCACAAACTGATCCAAGTAGGGATGGAACAACTTGTTCATCAACGTACAGAATGTTGCCGGTGTATTTTTCAAGCCAAAGGACATGAACAACCACTCAAAGGCACCATAACGAGTCACGCAAGTCGTCTCAGGTTCATCACCTTCGGCAATCCAAACTTGGTAATAACCCTTCCTAAATTCCATCTTCGTGAACACATTAGCATGTCCCAATCGATCAAACAAATCAGCAATCAAAGGAATGGGATATTTGTTCTTCACCGTGACCTTGTTGAGGGCTCAGTAATCGATACATAATCGCAGCGTCCCCTCCTTCTTCTTTTGGAACAAAACAGGTGCACCAAATGGCGCCTTAGACGGTCTGATGTGTCCCGAATCAAGCAACTCCTTGGGTTATTTCCTCAAATCTTCTAATTCTGGGGGCACTATACGATAAAGTGTCATGGCAGGCGGCTTTGCCCCGGGAACCAGCTCAATCTGATGATCAACTTCCCTTCGGGGTGGCAACCGTTGGGGAAGTTCTTCCGGCATCACGTCCCTATTGTCACTAAGGACGTGCTCAATGCAATGAGAAAATGGAACTGCCTCAGAAAAGCAACAAGGGCAGCAAGAAAGGTTGGTTCACCTCTCTTAAAAACCTTAACAATTTGCATCACCGATAAGTGCATCCCGTTTTGTGGTACCTGAATAAGGGGTACCACGCATGAACCTCCGGTGTCGCTGATGTGCATCTGGTTGTGACGCGGTGAAATAAACGCGTTAACCTCGTACCAAAACTCCAGCCCTAAAATGATATCGAACACGTCCATAGGTGCAATGGTGAAGTCGGTCAACCCCGTCCGACCTCCTAAATCAATGGGGACTTTAGTAGCGAAGCCATGGATAGAAGTGGGGAGGGCATTGAGCGTCTTCAACATCGTGTTGCTAGCAACATAAGTCAGGCCAAGATCTTTGGCCTTCTGCTCCGTCACGAAGTTGTGAGTCGCACCCGTGTCCACCATAATCTGCACGTCCTTGCCATTCAAATTGGCATCGACAAACAGTGACTCGCGCGACCTGATACTAGCCGGTTGAGCAGCCAAAGCAGCAAGTGAAATATGATAAAACAAAGCCATATGATTGAACATACCAACATCAACGTTCTTTCCCTTGTCTGTCCTGCTATTCTGCCCCCGTTGCTCCCCGGCGGAACCTCTAGTTTGCATCGCAACCTTCTCTTGCTGCTTTTCAGCAGTCACCATTGCACTCAATTTTCTCAAGGATGGACAATAACGAGCAGTATGTGTCATCTCCTCACAAATATAACAACCTTCACGATGAGGAGCGTCTTCCTTGCGGTCCTCATAACTCTTGCAGAAATTAGAAGGTTGATCACTAGTGTTACCTTTCGTGTCGCTGCCTCGGTTTGGAGTTGGTCTGCCTTTGATCTTGTTGTTGTCAACCTTGGGAGGAACAGTTTTGCTCCGATTGTCCCTCTCCTTTGCCGCATCTGCCTGAAAATCGTTGAGCGATTCTGCCACTACTATCGCCTCATCCACATCGTGAACTTGATGTCTTTGAAGTTCTTGTTTGGCCCAGTTTTGGAGACCATCCAAGAAGTAAAACAACAAGTCTTCACTGGTCAAGCTCGGAATTTAGAGTGTCAATTTCGTGAACTCTTTCACATAATCCCGAATAGAGGAAGTTTGTTTCAACTCCCTCAACCTCCGACTGTCCTCATGGACAACATTCTGCAGGTAAAATTGACGTTTGAGTTCTCCCTTGAACTGCTCCCATCTGTCAATAATACAAACCCCCTTCTCCATGTCCGCCTTCCTTCTCCGCCACCACAACATTGCCATATCAGTCAAATACATGGCAGTCGTTTTGATTTTGGCAGCCTTGCTTTGCATGTTCACGTGCTCAAAGTACGCATCCATCTACCACAAGAAATTTTCAACATCTTGAGCACTCCTTTCCCCACAAAATTCCTTGGGTTTGGGAGCCTCAATGCGTGTCTCACGCACAGTCACGGGAGCAGCAACCCCCATCTCGGCAGCCTCATCAACCTGCAGTTTCAGTGCCTCAAACTCTCTATGAAGAGAGGAGAGGGCCTCGGTGAGCTTGAGTTCGAGGTTGGACAAACCCTCTTAGTGAACTTCCTCAAGCTCAACAAGGTTGTTCTTCACATCATCCAACCCTTCAAGTGCCACAGATTCAAGAGAACTAAAGTTATTCTCAACAACAACAATCCTTCTATTTAGGGCTGACAACCCCGCCTCAACTCCGATAATCTTTTCATCGAGTTGTATAATGTCCGACCCTTCCCCCTCTTCACCAGCAGCTCTACCACTAAGAGAAGGGTTACAAAAAGGTTCTCTTACCTTACTCTTGTCACGTTTCTTGTAAGGGTCCCTCCGAACTTTAAGCTCCTTCTTTTGGACAGCCTCATCATTCCGTTGGGACTTTGACGTCATGCTTCACCGTTGCTCTGATATCACATGTCACAGGGCTAATTTTTTACCTCGTGGAACAGTCTATGAAGGCTTGCACAACCCTTTAAAACTCAGTCCAAACAGTCAAAACAACACCCAAGGATGTAACAAACAAGACAGTCAAAATGCAGCCCATAAAACAATCAAGGAAAGGCAATACAAGGAAGAAAAAGTTTTTGGGAGGCAAGAGCCAATTTTTCAATATATTTCTCCAAGTCTTTCTACAAGATAAGTTGCCTAAAAATTCTATACAAAGTGCTTATATGAAAGTCAAAAACGTTTGGAGACAAATCCCAAAGGAAAAGCTACAAATCAAAATCTTTACAAAAGCTCAAAAGTAGGCAGAAATGTTTTGTCCCAACATTGGGGGATATTCTTGGCTGGGCATGGTGAGCATTAATGTTCATCTTAGCCTCCAAGCAACCCCCAACGATTGGGCTGAAGTTTGGCTTACTCTCTCGACTCTTCAAGTCTCGATATGATCCTGCCACTTTGACGGAGGGGCTGGAATTGCCGGATTTGAATGTAACGCCTGGCGGGGCGGTATAATTGTGCTTAAATAGAAGTGAAGTCCTCCAGAATAATTGTGCATTTACAAAGCAAAAAAGGGCAATTGAGAAATTTACTTTGCAAGTGTTATCAGTGAACTGAAGGAACACATTGAAGAACCTGATCCTTTTACACAGTTTATGTGTTAGGAGTTTTTCATTGTGAATGAGTCTTGATATAATCTTAGTTCATTGACAACTAGAGTAAAAGTGTTGCCTTCAGGTTGTGATAAATCTAAGAGTAAAGAACACATACCTTGGGAGGTTTGTATTGAAAGTTAGGAATTAGAGTTAGTTCCTAAGATTACAAGAGTTGTAATCTAAATTCATAACTTGAAATTAAGGTAGGTTGCAAAGTTTGTAATCTATCTTCTGTGGAGGCTCAGTGGTTTAGTGAAGTTGGAGCTAAATCCTTTAGGGGTACAGGTTGTGATTTTTTATACCTTTTGAGTCTGGTGTTTTTTACGTAAAAATTATTGTGTTTTAACTTACTGTCCTCGTGGCTTTGTTGGAACACGTTAGACAACTTTTCTCATACTTAGGCAAAAATTTAAAGTTAAAATCAACAAGTTAGTAAGTCAGACTAACAATGTTTGAGACCTACCTTTCATCGTAGGTTTGACGCAAAAAAAATTATCGTCATTATCTTATGTGGCAAAAAAGAAGCAGTAAATCAACATGTGTACTATCATAATACATGCACAAACTTGAGTTTTATTTAAAAAGTGTATATATTTTTAGAAACTATAAATACATTTTTATAGGATTTACTTAGAAGATAAGATTTATTTGATTTAAAGTTCTTGGATGCTACTTTAGGGAGAGTCGTAAATTCTATTCAATTTTGAATTGTAATCAACTGATAGATTGTTTGAAGAAAATCTTTTACTTCAGTTTCTGCACTATTTATGGATAACTAACCTCGGAGCTACAATTGTGGAACCCTAAAATGAGAGTAATAATGATCTAAATGTTTTGTTTGAAATCCTGGATGATATTTCTTGGTGGATGTTAGTTTTTTTTTATTTCGTAAGAATTTCAATGAGAGACATGTATTGGAACTTGACTATAAACTTGCTTGGAAAAATAAATTAAGACTAGGAAAAATATCTAAGCAAAAAGATTATCCATCCAGCGTCCTCCACACCATAACAATGTAAAGATCACTACAAGATCATTGCAATTTTTTTAATTATCCATTCGGTGTTCAGAGCTGAATAAATTCAAATTACACATTGTAGGTCCTAGTCAATTAAGGGATGACACTCCTAACATAATTTTCTTTATATCCAGGAGTCGAATCCAATACATCTGATTAAGGTTGAGACAGTCCATCGCTACACCATAACCCATATTAATAATATCACTGGACAATATCACTTTGACATAAACTATATTTTGTTGGGTATGTAGCGAGAATTGATGGGAAATAGAAAGAAAGAGAGGAACTTGAAAAGTTGAGAACTTAAAGAGTTGGGAACTTGAAAAGTTGAGAACTTAAAGAGTTGGGAACTTGAAAAGTCCTTTTATGCTTTAATAAAAAGGCATTTGTTCCTTATCGGTGGTGGAAAGAAAAATACGAGAGTTTAAAAATAGAAACACTCCTATTAATTGTTAAAAGGATTGGAAAGAGCTCAAGCAAGCACCCAAACAATCGCATGCTAAATTTGACCAAACAATGTTGACAAATTGATTTAAGATTAACGAATGTGATAAATGTGCTTACATTAAAAATGTTATGAATAATTAAGTCATTCTTTGTTTGTATGTTGATGACATGTTAATAATGAGTAAAGACATTGACGATATAAATGCTACTAAGCGCATGCTGTCCAGCAAGTTCAATATGAAGGACTTAGTAGTTGTGATTTGATCTTAGGGGTCAAGATTATCAAAACTCCCCAGGGACTAGCATTATCTCAATCTCATTATATTGAAAAAGTATTGGATAAGTTCAAGTATTCGAATTTCAATGTTGTTAAAACTTTAATTCATTTAAGTTGTACATTTAAAAAGAATGAAGGTCAAAGTGACTCTCAATTGGAATATGCCAGAGTGTTGGGAAGATTGATGTATATTATGAATTGTATGCGACCATATTTAACATGTGCTATTAGTAAACTGAGTGGTTCACTAGTAATACGATTCAAACTCACTGGATGGCAATGAAACATGTGTTGGGTTATCTAAAATATACACAAAATTATGCTTTGCATTATAATAAATATTCTGCTGTGATTGAAGTATATAGTGATGCAAATTGGATCACCGGGTGAAATGATGTAAAATCCACGAGTGGTTATGTGTTCATATTTGGTGGAGGAGCAGTCTCTTGGAAATCGTTCAAACAAACATGTATTGCTCGCTCCACAATGGAATCTGAATTTATTGCTTTGGATAAGGCTGGTGAAGAAGTTGAATGGCTCCGGAATTTCCTAGAGGATATTCCATTCTGTCCCAAACCTATTGAACCTATTTGCATACATTGCGATAGTCAAGCAGCAATAGGTAGGAAAGGGAGAGTTATGTACAATGGAAAGTCTCGTTATATATGACGGAGACATAACACCGTAAGAAAACTGCTCTCTAGTGAAATTATCACAATTGACTATGTAAAGTCAAGCGATAATGTGTCAGATCCACTAACGAAAAGCCTAGTGAGAGAGCTAGTTGAAAGATCATCTAAGGAAATGGATTTACGGCTTAGGACAAGTCAGCATGACGGTAACTCTATCTAGCAGACTGGAGACCCCAAGAGCTAGATTCAAGGAGAAAAATAAAGTTGTGGCTGATGGTTCGACATTGTCAATTAACTCAATTCATTCTCATAATGAAGACATTGTTCAGGAACAAGGTAAAACTTAAGGCGTGTTAATGAGGTAATAAAACTTAAAGTTTTTAATGATTTTCTAAGTTTGGTAGATTTGACCAAATAATGTATCTACGAGATGACACGGTTAGAAATCACCTATGTAAGTGTGAATTGGAAGCCGCTCCAAAGAGAATTTTATGTCAAAAGCCTATACTCTATACACTCATGAAACCAGGAGGTGTTCATGACTGAAACGAACACAACCGTAAAACTCGTAAATAGTAAAGGGCTAATTGTGTGACATATGGTTGTCTAGGTATACACCAAAGCTCGACGGTTCAAAGATATTTCATCTATTGATTGATCGAGTTTATCAGACATATGTTCACTACAGAAAGTCCAAGGGGAAACCTACTCATCCAGATGCAATTAATCATTGCCTATAAAGTACACACTTGCCTATGCATTTCTATGTCATAACTATTTCCCATCAATGTGGGGGATTGTTGGGTACGTAGCGAGAATTGATGGAAAATAGAGGGAAAGAGATAAACTTGAAAAGTTGAGAACTTGAAGAGTTGGGAACTTGAAAGTCCTCTTATGCTTTAATGAAAAGGCATTTGTTCCTCATCGGTGGTGGAAAAAGAATGGGAGAATTTAAATATAGAAATACTCCTATTAATTGTTAAAAGGGTTGGAAAGAGGGAACCCCCTCGCGCCGTCGTCGTCGCTCGCTCGGCTCGTCTACGGCTTTGGCAAATGATCGAGAGATTATTTTATAGACAAAGTTTGTTTTAATTATTTATTTATTTATTTATTTATTTAATTAACTAAATGTCCAAAATATTTCCAATTAATTAGTTGATAACAGAAATGTTTTCAATTATTTAGTTGAAATTAACCGAAACGTTTCAACTTTTTAATTGATTAACCCGATGCGACCCGACTCGGATCCGCACACGATCCGTTAGATTTAGAAACTTTCCCATTTTATTTAAATTTTCCGCCATTTTTGAAATGACTGTTCTGAAGGTTGCAACTTTCAGGAACAGTAGTACTATTTGAAAGGTAACAAACTTTCATTAATGGTTGTGTGGATTCTGAAAGGGTTGCAACCTTTCCTCTTGCCTATAAATACCATTCACTCTTCGGATTTTTTCCTTACGAATTTTTCTGATCTCTTCTTCTTCTTCTGCACAACAAATTACTTCGTGTATTTTACTGCTGTTGATTGGTTCGTTGACACCACAGTTTTTGGTATCTATACTCTGATGATTGAGATCATTTTACCCTGGGAGGTCATATTCCAAATCAAACCTCGGATACTAGAGTGGAATAATTTCCTTAAAGGGACATTGTGAGTTCAATGGACTTGATCTTTTTCTGTTCAAATTTTTCCAGATTCTGGTACATTACAGATTTTAAATTTTTTCTTAATTAATTTCCGTTCATCTCTTATACTGATTCTGTAAACTTTGATTACTTTGTGTTTCTGCAAAATTTTATCAAAATCAATACTTTTATTTTTTAACAGATAGGCTAACAATCCATCTTTTGTCAACGTTAGAAATGAAGAGAGCAATTAACATGATGTCAAAACTAACGTGACATCAAAAAGTCGATACTTCTGGAACATTGAAAAAAACACGAGGGGCTTGTTTGTTTGGAGGAATAAAACTAAATAATGATAAGATAATCTTTTTTTTTTATCTTATTTGATTGTCATTTGTGATAACAATCATCCCACTATTTATATTATAGTTATGTTTTCAGAGTTACCAAGGACATCAAGAGTAATAAATAGATAAATCCACAATATATATTATTAATGAAAGAAAAGAAAACCCACATATCTGTTATAAAAAATAAATAGGCCCACAAAAGATTACGTATTGATAGACCATGTTAAATACTACAAAAATGGCCTAAAAAGAGAAGAAAAAGAAAAGAACAGAACCACATGTACGTGTTTTTTTTATTTTATCAAATAAATAGGACCACACAAAGTTAAGTATTGGTAGGCAATATTAAGAAAATATTAAATTATTACAAGAACGTCATACTTATAAGTTCCTCTCTTTTCCCTATTCTGTTACTATATATTAAATATTATATAGAGTGATACATACTCTTTATCAACAAAACATATACATATATAATATATATTATAAAATCCAAACTGCTCTAACCTGTAAAAATTTGATTATTGAGACCTTGTGCACATATAATACAAGTGTGGATGCTAGTAGGCCAATTAGAGGTTTCTCCTATGAGATTTATAATCTCTAACTGGCTAGGACCCCATTATAATTATGTAAATTGATTTTATTAGTCCCACAAAATGTTGGAGTAAAATATGATATATGTGCTGGATGCACTATTCTCCACATGTTTGTAACAAAAATTATACCACAATTTGTACCAACATTTTTTAAAAGATAAAATAGTCTAATGGTATATTGCCCAAAATTAAAAGAAGATGGAAGACTTTTATATTCACATCTCTAAATTCTAGTTTGGTATTACGCCACGCATAAATGTCTCAGGTAATACAGTAACATGCACCTACGTTTTTTTATCATATACTACTTTTCTTGTACACTTTTAATGGAGTTTTACTGTTTAAAATAAATTAATAAATCAAGTATATGTATTGCATCATAAAATTGAAAAAAAAGTTTTAAATTATATCTGAATTTTGACTGAAATTATTATAATGATATCAAACTTTGGAAAGAATTTTTTATCTCATGCACTGTTTAATAGTGTATTTTAAGGGTATATATGTGTTCACGTGGACATAAAAGATATTGCATAATTATAAATAGTAATATATCCATGTGTGCACATATATATACCTTTAAAATATACTATTAAATAAAATGGTTCATGAAGTAAAAAATTCTCCATAAAGTTTGATATTATAACAACAATTTCAACGTAAGTTAAAGTATTTTTCACTCTCTTTTTCTCATAATATCCATATTAATTTGTGTATAGTCTTTATGTGAAAATAGTTTGTAGAATAAATAACTAATATTGAAAGTTATAATAAAATAAAATCTTGAATTATTTAAGTGGATGATGTAATTTTTCCCTAATAATAATAACCTTACTCCAATATAATTCATAAGACATAAGTGAAAGATATACATGGATTTTATCTCAATATTAAAAAATTAGAGAGCAAAATAAATAAGTAAAAATAGAGAGGTAATGTACAAGTAATTAAACAAAGGAGGGACTATCATAATGGGATCTTATTATAGGTACTTAATACTAATTTAAAAAATATGGGTTTTTTTTTACCCCTATCATTCTCCTAATCTAATCCCCTAATACGTCTTCCTATCCACTAGTTAAGTCCCACTCAATTCTTTAAAAACTTTAAGCTTTTAATTTTTGTACCAAATTGATTGTAACATTATATAGAATATAATATTGCTTTACAATTAGAAAAATATTATACACATGCACAAGGACATTTCACAAAAAAAAATAAAAAAATTCATATGGCGCTGAGAGTCGAAATTAAGTTGATCAATGAATGCAACTAAAAGGTTCCTTTATTTTCTACCTGTATTGCACTAGGGCAAATTTGGTGATTTCCATCAAACTTCTTCAGGCTTTTTTCACAACTTCTTTTTTTAATTATATTTGTATTTAATTTGATTTATATATGCATAGTGAAAAAATAGAGTTGTTTATTATACTTTTTTATAAGATTTATTTTTTCAGAACTCATCCCATTTCTTTTTAATTAAAATTTTAGATGAGCTTAAAATTCACCAGTCATGAGTATTTAGTCCTGCAATGTGGTCTTTGTTGAGTCACACAGGATTTCACGTGTCCCATGCTACTCAGGTCAAAGCATAAGCTAGTGATGCTTTTGGCCACTGGACTTTCGCCATCTAGGATGCAGAATTCAGGCTGCTTCGCCTCATCTCCTATATTTCCAACAATTTTGTTTAATTCACTCTTCTCGTATTTGTTTATCGATATAATCAACATTTTTTAAATAAATATTGAATGGTCAAACGGTTAGGATTTTATTGTTTCGAGGTTTTCACGATCAAAAATCTCACATCATGATTACACTTTATACGTCCCACCAATAGGTAAGTTGAATTCATAGCCCAGAACTATAAGCAACGAGCTATCATGCGGAAGATAAAGGACAATTATCAAAATAAAGGAAAGAAAGAAAATCAATTAAACATAAAATATCTTCAAAACTTTGTATCAATCGGATCTAAATATACATATCAAACTTCGAATGTAAATAGTAGAAAGTAAATATAAATATACAGATCTGTCTTCGAAAGTAAGTAAAGACTAGTCCTAGCAAAAGCAGAGAGAGGCTGACAACTCCGAATGCAGGAGCTCACTCTAGTCTTTGAATTCAAATTAAGCTACTCTGCACAAGGTACACGTTAATGGCGAAAACTCATACTATAATTAACTTTTTTAAGAAATAACACATCAAGTATATATTTAACCATAATATTCACATTAATTTGTGTATAAGTTCAAGTCTTAGAAATAATTTGAAGAATAAATAACTAATGTTAAAAGTTAAAAGTAAAATAAAATCTTGTTTTTGATAAAGTTGATAATGTAACAATAACAACACAATAACTTACCCCAATATAATTTCACACGACATAAGCAGAGAATGTACACAAATTTTATTTCAATATTAATAAATAGAGAACAAAATAGACAAATAAAAATAAAAAGAAACTATTTTAAATATAATGCATAAAGTACACGTAAACTAAGGAGGGATTGTCATAATAGAATCTTATTAAGGTACTAATTAGGATTGACAAATGAGCGAGTTGAGTTGAAGATAAGTCGATCAAAAAATCAGTTAAATAATAATGAGTAAGTTATCCGACTCGACTCATATTTTAAATGGGTAACCATATTACCCATATTATATTAGATATCTTGTTAAAAAAAATTCTTTTAAAAAAGGCGAAATGATCTGATGAATCCCTATACTTGTATGCATTTGTATTATGAACTCTTCTACTTAACCATTTCTCAATTGGACCCTTCAACTCATTAAAACACAGTATTTCAAACCCATCTGACTATTTACCATGCTTATGTGGCATTAAAATGAATCAGTTGGCGAGAGAGTGTAACACACACACCCAAAGGCAAGTGAAGAACATATTTAATTTTAAAAAATAAAATAATATTTTTTAAAAAAGTTTCTTCTTCCCCTCACCTCATCTTCTTTATTCATCGCCCACCCCCAACCTTATCACCGCCCCAACCTTCCTTATCAGCCAACCTGCTACTTCAATCCCCTTTTCAGCCATCCCTCACCCCATATATGTCCTAATCCCCCTTTTTAGTCATCCCCAACTCCATATCTGCACCAACCCCTCTTTCAGGTTTCAACTATCTACCACTCCATCTTTGCATCAACTCCTCTTTTCAGTCACCCTCACCCCATTAGCAACCCCAGATTTATTTTTTTTTTAAAAAAATCATTTTAGTTTCATCAAATACCACCATTAAAGAGTAAAATTTCAACTACAAAAGTCTTACAAAGAAGGAAAATAAAAGGAAACAAAGAAATATTAATTTAAATCCAATTTAAAATTTAAGATTTTCTTTTCAAAACTCTCATTCTTTATTTTAATTTTTTTTTGTATTAAGACAAGCTTAATGGAACAAAAAGAGGCTATGATCGAAAAACACCCCTTTTAGCGGAGGAACAGAGTGGTCGACGGCGGCATTGATGGAGGAGGAAGATGAAATCAATGATCAGAATTTCATGTTGCCGGAGGGATATACAAAAGAATATGTGTTTTGTCCGTAAGAAAAGAGAAGAAAAGAAAATGGATAGGGACAGGTGGTGATTTCTATTTTTTGGGTGAAGAGTAGAGGGTGGGGAGGAAGAAGATGAAGTGGGAATATAAAAAAAAGTATAGAGAGAGAAAAAAGAATTGTACCTTTTAAAAAAATATTATTTATTTTAAATATTTAATTTCTGATGTGTCATTAAAAAATAATAATAATATTGACGTGTCATTAAAAAAAGACGTAAAATTTCATGTGTAAATTGTTTGCAATACACGCATACACAAATGATGAGAAAGGAGTTTCAAATATTGTGTTGTATTTAGTTTAAGGGTTCAGATGACAAAGGGGTAAGTAGAAGGGTTCAAAATACAAATCAATTCAAGTATGAGGGTCTGCCAGATCATTCCGCCAAAAAAAAATTATCACTTAATTCCACCCCTACCACCCCCCCCCCCCCCCCCCACAAAAAAAAAATGTAAAACATAAAATAAAATTCCACCCAACCCCTATTAGCCTCGCCACACCCTACCCGCTCCCCCCTACCAGACCCCCCTCCCCTCCCAAAAAAAATCAACAAAATTATAAAAAATTTCATTAATTTTCTTTTTACTTATTTTTTTTAAAAAAAAATTACCACCCAACACCCCTGCCACCCAGCCCCCCACACCCCATCCATAAAAAAATGTTTCATGTGTTGTTATAGATTTTTTTTTTAAAAAAAAATTCTTACTACCTTATTCTTTATCACTCTTTTTTGTTTGATTTTACTCATTTCATCCATTTAACTATTTATTTTAAGTGGGTAATATGGATATTACTCATTTTTTATCCAGTTTCAAATGAGTTGGGTACCCAATTTATTTAATATGAATAATATGGAAGGATATCCATATTATTTTACCCATTTTGCTACCCCAGTACTAATTTACAAAATATAAATTTTTTGCCCCTATCACTCTCCTGACCTATCCCCTTATACGTCTTCTCATCTAAGTCTAACAGCGAAATCGGTAAATCTCGCTTATCGGTCGGTCTGATACCGGTTAGTTCCGGTATAGACCAGTTCGGTTCAGTTTCGGGACAGGCAACGGGACGAAAACCGGAATTTATCGGTCCCTCCCGGTTTCGAAAATTACCGGTCCGGTAATTTTTTTATTTTATTTTTTTAAAATCTATCCGTTTATAGCTGTTGGGTAACGGCTAGTGGGCCCCCCCAACGGCTATTTGACCCAAATTTCAGCCAATTACACTCCTACCCCACCCCAAACTTTTTCAATACCCTTAAGTTCTAAAAATTACACTTTAACTCATTTTTTACTAATAAATACAACTAAATTTCATTCTTTTAAATCACAAAATCATCTATTCATCTTCTACTCTCTCAACTCTCTACTCTCTAATCTCTAATTCTCTAATATATAATATCTTAAGTTGTGGTGTTGCCTTATTTGGTCTTTGGAAATTGGATTTGGAGCTTCAAAAATCAACTTTCAACTTTCCACGTTCGACTTTCGGCGGTCATAAACGTCTACTTTTTTAAGTAGACATTTGGTACATTCATTCCAACTTTTATTTTACATTTCATTTATATTTAAATAATTATTTATTTATTTTGTGATTTGTTATTTGCATTATATTTTTCGTATTATATATAATCTCACGTTTAATATTTTAATATGGATTTTGATAAAAATATTGTTCAAAAAGAAAAGGGCAAAAAAAATGCATTAGAGCGTGTAAAAAATATGTGTAACTTTACATCCTCCGATAATGCGAAAACTGGTAGTTCTTCTAAATCAAAAACTAAAAACTCTACTATATTAAGAATGAATACGGATGATTATACACATGTTGATGATACAGTTTTTAATATTGATAGTAATTTAGGATTAGATCCTTATCATGAACATTTACAACGTCGCTTTGGTAATTTTGATGAGGATTTGCCTAGTGATAATGATGTTGATAATTATACCGATACGCCTACTTTTGATGATGATGATGATGAAGAAGAAGAAACGGAGCCACCTACGACTACTAATACTCCCAGTCCCGCTCCCTTTCATTAACCTGCCCCTGTTCCCCCCGTACATCCTAGGCCTAAGGTAGAACGTGCTAAAAAATTGATTGTTTGGCAATTTATGATACAAAACGAAGATAAAACACAAGTTATTTGTAATAAATGTAAACATAGACTAAATCATAAAACTGTTGGTAAATCTGGCGGGACGGGACATTTGAGTATTCATTTAATGTTTTGTTGTAAAAATGAATTCTTGCATGCTAAAGCGGTAGTGGAAGCTAAAAAAAATGGTACCCCCTTCCTGAAAATGTAGGAGTAGGCGGCTCTAACATGGTACAAACACAATTAAATCAAAATTGATTTTGATGCCTATGTTAATCAAAATACAGAACCTACTGAAGATGTTCTAGCATGGTGGAGAAATGGCGGCAAAGTATTTCCAAAACTACAACCAATTGCTCAAGATATATTTGTCATGACCCAAAAATGGGCGTGATGGCACTCGTCTTATCCCACCAAGACAAGTCAGCCTAAAACTCAACCATTACAATAAAGTGCGGAAGTAAAATATAAGTAACTTAATAAAACCCCCAAAACCTGGTAGTCACGTGTACAAGCCTCTAAAGTATTACAATTGATTCAAAAGAAAACTCAAGTCTCAAATGAACTTGTTTCTAGAATAGAACAAGATCATAATTAAGGAGAAGAAAGTCTGCTGCGATGGAAACAACTACCTGACAAATCTCCAAGAAGCCTCGGAAAAGAAGAGAATGACAAGTACAACAAAAATCCAGGCTCATAACCTACAAAAATTTGTAGAAGCAAGGGGTGAGTACCAAACCACACGGTACTCAGCAAGTAAACGTCTAAACACAAGCTAAGGGGATGAAATACGGGTACTCCTACCACCCCCAACCAAACCTCCACAACTACAACCTGCATTAAAATCAACCCAACCTAACAGGTCACAGTTTACATAGCACGTAGCTCAACAACAACACTTAAACAAATTACATATCCTCAACAACAACACTTCAACAAATTACATATCCTCAACAAGAATACTTCAACAAATTACATATCCGCAATAACAAGCTCAATATTAATCAATCACAAGTTCCGCAAAAAGGCAATCAGAAGATCAGCAAAATACGATATCAAGTTCACTAATGATAAGTATGTGCAATGCAATGGAATGCAATGTCAAGTATAATGATGCATGTCTGACCTAGTGATACACACCCGCTGTCTCTTAGTCCGGGACCCATGGGGGACATATCTGTCCATGCATCTGTCGCGGCGCACGACACGACCCTCGATAATAGTAACCATCGCGGCGCGCGATACGTCCCTCGAAATATAGTATCCATCGCGGCGCGCGATACGTCCCTCGAAATAGTACATCCTCTTAAGTATCCATTCTTTCTCAATGCACATAACACTTGTCACAACCAATGCCTCAGAATAATGCAGATGACAAGTTCACACAAATAATGAGGAGATGACCATTTTCATAACATCGCACAGTTCACAACCACACAAACATGAAGTTACATCAACAATGATTCAACAAGACTTCAACCCTTTCTCAACAAAACACACATAAACAATTAATCACATTGCCTTTTGTTATCCCCATTCTTTTCATCATTAGAATTAATCAATGTGGGCAAATCAACCCATCACCAATCCCGTTACTTCCAAACATATACCACAAGGACATACACACATTTCATACACTTAACAAGAGTTTAGAAATCCACTTGCCTCAATTTATCGAACAATCACTTCGAAACTTTAGCCTTCCTCCTTTGTTGCACTTCCATATATAATCTCACGTTTAATATTTTAATATGGATTTTGATAAAAATATTGTTCAAAAAGAAAAGGGCAAAAAAAATGCATTAGAGCGTGTAAAAAATATGTGTAACTTTACATCCTCCGATAATGCGAAAACCGGTAGTTCTTCTAAATCAAAAACTAAAAACTCTACTATATTAAGAATGAATACGGATGATTATACACATGTTGATGATACAGTTTTTAATATTGATAGTAATTTAGGATTAGATCCTTATCATGAACATTTACAACGTCGCTTTGGTAATTTTGATGAGGATTTGCCTAGTGATAATGATGTTGATAATTATACCGATACGCCTACTTTTGATGATGATGATGAAGAAGAAGAAACTGAGCCACCTACGACTACTAATACTCCCAGTCCCGCTCCCTTTCATTAACCTGCCCCTGTTCCCCCCGTACATCCTAGGCCTAAGGTAGAACGTGCTAAAAAATTGATTGTTTGGCAATTTATGACACAAAACGAAGATAAAACACAAGTTATTTGTAATAAATGTAAACATAGACTAAATCATAAAACTGTTGGTAAATCTGGCGGGACGGGACATTTGAGTATTCATTTAATGTTTTTTGTAAAAATGAATTCTTGCATGCTAAAGCGATAGTGGAAGCTAAAAAAAATGGTACCCCCTTCCTGAAAATGTAGGAGTAGGCGGCTCTAACATGGTACAAACACAATTAAATCAAAATTGATTTTGATGCCTATGTTAATCAAAATACAGAACCTACTGAAGATATTCTAGCATGGTGGAGAAATCGCGGCAAAGTATTTCCAAAACTACAACCAATTGCTCGAGATATATTAGTATGCAAGCGTCGTCAGTAGCTTCGGAAGGCGTCTTTAGTGGAGCAAGGTTTCAACTTGGAGAACATAGGCATTCACTAGCAGCCGAGAGAAGAAATTTGGATCGTGAACCACTACCGACCAAATTTCAAGATGACGTTGATGATGTAATGCAGGATTATAGTGACGACGGGATTAAAGCAATGGAATATCTTTCTATTCAACCAATTCCCGAACATGTTACTAAAGAAATGTTGAATGATTTACGAAGGGATTTATATGGTAGCACCAACTATTAGTAAAAGTATGATAATTCGAGATTTAATTCAAACAGAACCCTTCCTAGAAGGTGGCTGTGTAGATTAAATCTTTTGATACTCTACTAATATTTTTGTAAATGTAATTGCAATATCAAATAAATATTAATAAAAATATAGGCTATTCGCCTTAATTTGTTTTTTAATATTGTTGTATTAAATTTAATTTTTAATATTGTCAATTTTTAATTTTTTAACTTTAAAGTTTGAATTTAAAATTTTTAAAATTTTAAGAGTTTGAAATTTAAATTTTATAACTTTAAAATTTTAATTTAAAATTTTCAAACTTTAAAAGTTTGAATTTAAAATTTTCAAACTTTAAGAGTTTGAAATTTAAATTTTATAACTTAAAAGTTTGAAAATTTAAAATTTTTTAACTTTTAAAGTTTCAAATTTAAATTTTTAATTTTTTAATTATTATAATAATAATTATATTCAATTAAAAAATAAATCTTTAAGTTTCAATTTTTTTTAATAACGGTCCATTCCGATCCGTTATACTACCGGTTTCCTTCCGGACCGGGATGAAACACGAAATAATTTATCGATTTACCGGTCGGGTCCTAGTTCCGAAACGATACCGATTCGCACAGTACCGATTCCGTCCCGATTTTGAAACTTACCGATCCGATTCACCCGATTCCGATATGACCGCCAGTCATATTCCTATCCACAAATTAATTCCCACTAAAATATTTTGAAAACTTTAAGCTTTTATTTTTGTACCAAATTGACTTTAAGTTTTTATTTTTTTGTACCAAATTGATAGTAACATTATTATATACATATTGCTTTACAATTAGAAAAATGTTATATACACATAGGACTTTTCGCAAGAAAAATAGCATATGAAGCTGAAAAACAAAACAAAGTTAACCAACGGATGAAAATAAAAATTTTATTATTAACATATAATGCGCTATGAAATCATTAATGTTAGGATGGGCTTGATTTTTATAAAATTCAGACTTTTAAACCCTTTTTTTCATTATATTTACAGTTTGATTTGACCTATACATGCATGATGAAAGAAAAATAGAGCATTTTATTATACTTTTTATCAAAAAAAAAAAGTTCCAAAACTCATCCAAATTCCATTTAATGAAAATTTTAGATGAGCTCCTATATTTCCAACAAATTTGGTTAATTCACCCTCATATGCATTTATTGATATTTTCTGCATTTTTATATAAATGTTGAATGGTCAAACTGTTAAAATTTTATTGTTTCGAGCTTGTCATGATTCAAAATCTTACGTTATGATGACATATATTACGTTCCACCATTAAGTAAATCGAACCCATAACTTAGAACTAAAAGCAACGGGCTATCACGCGGAAGAAAAGAATACGAAAGATATATAATCTATATATATATATATATATATATATATATATATATATATATATATATATATATAAAGCTAAATCTCAGTTTGCTGATGTGACATACCCCAATGGCCAGTATTACTATTTATCTATTTTTCCATAATTTCAAATTTTATCATCTTTTTTTTATTAAAAATCTGTTAAAAAAATATTTTCCCCTCATTATGAGCATTTAAACATTTAACCCTTTCTTTGAAATTAAGTTGTGTAATGGTTATAAAGGAATGTATTTACCCTTTCGTTTTTTCAATCAACCGTTACTTATTTTTAATTTGTACATATAATGACTTTTAATATGTATTAATATGTTAATTAATTTTGTGTCTTCCATAGTCTATGTTTTTGTGCTATATATATAGATTGAAATTTCTTTTTTCTTTTTATGTTGTAACTTGCTTACTCTATTTTCCTTTTAATTAGATTGTTAATCTAGCATTCTCTTTTTTTCCCGTATTAATCTGATATAGATGGTTTGATGATAAGAATTCTTTTTTTCGTTTTTATGTTGTAGCTTGCTTACTCATTTTGCTCCTAATTAGATTGTTAATATGACATATTCTTCTTCTTTTTCAGTGTTGATCATTACTGATATGGATGATTTGATGATACAGAATAAAATTTGAAGAACGTGAAATGTAATATATCTCAAGAAAAGTTGCGAACTGATTAATCTGGGTATAATTCTTATTGACTAAAAAATATCTTATATACATTGAGATTTCTTTTTTCTTTTTATGTTGTAACTTTCTTACTATATTTGGCTTTTAATTAGATTGTTAATCTAGCATATTCATTTTTTTTACGGTATTGATATGATATAGATGGTTTGATGATAAGGAATTTTTTTCCTTTTTATTTTGTAGCATGCTTACTCATTTGCTCCTAATTAGATTGTTAATCAGACATATTCTTCTTCTTTTTCAGTGTTGATCATTATTGATATGGATGAATTGATGATAAGGAATAAAATTCGAAGAACGTGAAATGCAATATATTTCAAGAAAATATGTTGATTATTCTGGGTATAATTCTTATTGACTAAAAAATAGCTTATTACATATTTTTATAATACTAAATGTGTAGACCTGTTGAAATCTATATATATAAAATAAAGTGAAACATAGACGAATTGATATCATACTTTCTTGTAAGATTGACATTATAATTTATCTTTATTTTTACTTTTTTTTTTCAATTTTAAAGATATAATCAATCTATTAAATAAAAGGACTTATAATGGTTATGAATGTGTATATTAATATATGAGTAAATACATTTTAAATTAGTTTTTTGTCTTTTCGTAGTCTATTATTTTGTGTTATACATAGATCAGATGTGTATTCTTTCCAAATGTAGCTTTCTTAATCTATATACCTTGCTTTCAATTGGATTGTTAGCATGCCATATTTTTTTTCAGAGTTAGATTACACATAAAGACAATTTGATGATAAATGGTTAGGATTTACAAAATGTGGAATGTTATTACTTTCAAGAACATGACGAACAAATCAATTTGAATAATTTTTTTGTTGACAAAAAGGAATCTTGTTCCATGAATATTGGACTTTTCTACACATTCTTTTTAAAACTTTTTAAATTCTCAAATTACTTATGATTATAATTCGATGAATCATATGGTCAAAAGAAATTAAGTTAGCAGGTTCAAATCAAGTTGATTGAAGGTTCATTATTGATTAACAAAAACTTTAAAATTGTTAAAGTATTGACAACTACCACATGTGAAAGGATTCAAAACTTTTCTTGAGAGGTAAAAAATTAAAAGCTGACAAAGTTTGATTTTACAACACATGCAAAGAAGAAAAAAAACTCTACTGAAAATCATTCAAATTTTAGTTAATTATCCTTCATATATTATTAATTACGATATCGTTTACCGATTTCTCTTCGGATGCTACTAATTTAGTGTTACCAAATAATTACTTTCTTAGTGAAGTATAAATTAATTTCAGGTATTAACATTTTTCACTATTTAAGCTACAAACATTTGTCATATAACATTTTTTTAAAAAAATAAATAATTATATAAAAGATAAGGTACAGTAATACTCATGGACAAAATTGTAGATGAACAGACACCCACAAAATAGCCATATGATAAAATTATTAATTTGTAATGTTGTAATCAATAAAATATATTATTTTGTGGAAATACTTATTTATTTCAAAAAGAAGCAGAGAAGTAACGGTAAAATGAAGGATGCGAAAAATGAAGGTAAAGAAAAGACAAGGATTAATGCGTTGTTTAGTGTGAAAATTGTGAATTTTATAAAGAATAATTATTTCAAAGTTATTAATCGTTTAATTTTTTTTATGATCACAAATAAAAGTTATTTTTTAAAATTATTATAAATAAATTAAAGTGAAAAGGTGAAACATCTTTTTATTAATTTTTAAAATTTTAAAATTCAACTTTAAAGTGAATTTACTGAAAGATAAATTTTTTACTGCCAACATCATTTTCTTTCAGAATTTAACTCTCAAGAAAATAATATTTCATGAACAAAATGGTAAAAGGGCGATGGATAAAAAAATTCAACAAAAAAAGAGAGAAAAACAATTTTAAAATATAGGAAAAAGGAAGATAAGAATTATATAACAAAACCCATTACAAAGATACTGTGAAAAAAGTCAAGTATTATTGTTTACTTTCACATGCTCAAGTAGAGTAAATATATTTTTATCCAATTTGATGACATAAGATAATATAAGGGATCAATCTTTCTTCAAATTATATCACACTTTCAAATGATACAATTTAGTGGAAAGCAAATATTAACAATCGATTAGATTAAAATTTGAATTTCAATAAGTGATAACTATATAAAAAATTATCACGGTGCGAAGCGCGATTAAGTTCACTAGTTACATTATAAAGTAAATATAAATAATTACATTATAAAGTAAATATAAATAATTAATTATACGTATCCATCTTCTAATAATTAATTATAGTTGCGCTAATATCACATGTGAGGCCGTATAGTAGTCGTTTGAATAAGTCATGTACTCAACAACAAAAGAACAAATACAGTATCAATACACAAATCAAAGTGTACTGATAGGATTATCAGCCAACTCCAAATTATGAATATAAATACATAACTAAAACATAGCACAAACAAGACAACACATACATCAACAAAGTCACTAATACAACAAGATTTATAATCATTAATCCTGACTTACACATTAACATTAAGTATATATATCTCATATGATCACAAACAACCTCAGTTCATTTAAGGAACCACATACAAGAGAATAGTCAAACATATATCATACGATGAGCCAATCATTTGTAGACTTGTATGGGCGTGGTATTCAAGACACTCAATAAGATATTCTGTACTAGACTTGAAATCTGAACAAATCTATAAGATATTTCGTACCTGGCGTGGTACTAGAGTCAACCAACAATCATACACAATGAATCAACCACACTTGTAAGCCAAAAGATTAGGTAAACAAGTTCATTGCATGAGATTGATAACATTATATCATTTCACATTCATCTCATATATTTCTCTCAACATGAATTGTACAAGTAATACTATAGAATTATTTATCATGTACATATTGCATAACTTGAAAACAAACAACTATCACCTATCTTGAATCCAACCTACGAAGCATAATTAGATTAGAGTATTCCCCTTTTATAAATTATGACTTGTCTTTTTTGTCTAAAATAATAACATAATAACATAATCAATAAACAACGACTTAAATATACCCAAATTATAACTTAATCGCAACTCCAGACTAATTTCATAATGATTCCACCTAACCCAAGATTTTTCACCATTAACTAAAATAAAACCCTCTCATTAAGCCTAAGAATCGCAATACTAAGGCAGAGGAATAATTTACTAATCTTAACTGATGAAATTAATGAAAATCGGTTGAAATTTTTTCTAGGTCTCTCTTTAACTCTCTTAAAATGAGTTTGCCAAATAATGAGTGATTTTAGGGATTTTTTTGTATTTTAGCGACTTAATTCCGCTATAGCCACAACCTGCTATAGAGACGTTGTCATAGCGGGATCACCGGTTGTGGAGAGAATTAATTTCTCCCATTATAGAAGCATGACACCCTCCATAGCAGCTTGCATGAGATATAACTCAAAAAAAATTTAAGTCTTTCTTTCACAACGCACCTTCAAACTCTGACATTCTAAACTAATCCCTTCATGCAAGTTTGATATAAGAATATCTATTAACCTAAATTTGATTTTGAAAAGCCATACAAACTCCTTAATGTCTTAGCTAACACAAAAAAACAACCGGACTTCCTAGACTTCACCTTTCTTAGATTTCTTATAAGACTAGACTAATCTAAAATTTTCAAGTCACTACTCAAAAGTTTTCTTAACTAAGTTTTTTCAACATTAACTTACCCATAATGATAGAAAGAATAATTACATACCAATTTACTCATTGATCGGTCCTGAATGATTAAACCATAAAAGTTAGGCTAAGTAAAAAAGAAGGTAGTACCTGAATCTCAAACAAGTGAAGGAACTTGTCTCATGTTTCCATCTCGATTTCTCAATTGGCTTACCTAATATTCGGATGATGCTTCTATCGAACCATCATTGATCTTATTCCCTTAGTCCTCAATTTTTGGACATTCTGACTAAGAATTGCAATTGGTTCCTCCGTCTAGTGCAAATCCTTGTCTAACCATATTGAGTCTCACTTGATAATGTTATCTTCATCCCAATGATATCTATTCAGTATGGACATTTGAAAAATTGAATAAATCCCAGACAAACTGGGTGGCAAGACGTACACTCAAGTTATATCGTGCAACAAACCAAAATAACAAATCAAAATTATATAAAATATGATAATCACTCAGTGAATTTTCACTAAATGTAATTTTAAAAAAAAATCTCCATGAAAATGGTATTGAAATTTGATATCGCCTAAATCACACCTTTTAGTTAAGCATAAAGTTGTCATTGTTAAATATATTATCAAACTAGTACATTAGAGTCAAATTCCACAAAAAATGTAATGAGAAATTATAATCTAGTATAGCATGTACAATAGCTACAAATAAATAACACTGGACAAGAAAATAAAACACATCTGCCACCATACAGAAACATAATAGAAGCTGCTGGAGAATCTCTTCGTCTTTGTAATACTCCGAAAGTCTAAAGCCTAATATAGAGCCTAACATGGGAATCTAAGATTTGTAACACTATTTTAAGTCAAATATAATGTATATAAGTCATTTAGAAAGTTTTTGAATCAAAACGCCAAGGAACGTCCATGACGTCTGAAAACTAGTTCAAAGGGGTGCTAGTGTGCCTTAGCCTGACTAAGTTTTGGGATTCAAAATTCAATGAAATTTGGTGGTAAGGTGTCTAACACGTAATAGAGTTGGTTTATCATTGAAAAGTTTGGGTAAGACTCCTCAAGGACCAACCAAGGTCCCTTGAGGAGGACCCTTGCATTTTGGCAAAAAGTTGCCAAAGGCAGTGTCTACCTATGCTTGTGCAGGAGACGAGGCGTGCTTGGATCGACGGGGCGTCGATGCCTCCGTTGACCAACACTTAGAAATTTTGGATAATGTTCCATTTGGACCAGTCTCTGACACCAACCACGGATGTGCGGCACGGAGGCCACACTGCCCGTAGACTGACCTACGGCCCGTCAGTCGGGGTCTCGTAGGTCAGGTTTGTTGGGTTTTATTTGACCTAAATTTCTTACCATAAATAGGTTTTCCTTGTAGGAAAAGGTTTTGGATTGACTAATCCTTTTCTTGTAGGAAAAAGTTTACTCTATAAATAGAGGCATGTTCCTTCTAACTTAATCAGTATTCACAATGTAGTCTTAAAAGTTTTGAGAGTTTTGGTTAGGGGGAGAATTTATGGGTCTCAAGCTTGATACGTAATCACTTGTGTGAACCTCCCATGTATTCCGAGTGAATTGGTTGAGGTTGTTTCCCTCTGTATTTTGTACTCTCATATTTATAGTGGATTGCTCATCTCCTTTGTGGACGTAGGTCGATTGACCGAACCACATTAAATCTTTGTGTCTTTTGGTATATTTCTCGTTGTCTTCTTACTCGTGGTCTTTCGAGGTTTGTATTGCTAGCTTCCGCATTTACACCTGCTTATTTTTGGTCCTAACAAGTGGTATTAGAGCCAGATTCAATGACGGAGTCAGGTTCAGTGGTTCGATAATCGATGATTGAACTAGGTTAGAAAGAGGTGTTCATCATGGCGGGTGTAGTTCTAGCCGCAACCTTTTTTGACAGTAATGAAGACTTTGTTGGAGAAATTGTTTCAGAGAGGTTCTCTATGTTGAGACATAAATTTTTCAAAGGAGATTTTGGAGAGGAGAAGCAAGTTGTTGAAGATTAAGTAAAGAAGGTGGACAAATTTATTTTGTCAGAAATTCAGGCCAAGAGGGAGATTTGTTGGGTTTTATTTGCCCTAAATTTCTTATCATAAATAGGTTTTCCTTGTAGGAAAAGGTTTTGGATTGACTAATCCTTTTCTTGTAGGAAAAGGTTTAGGACTCTATAAATAGAGGCATGTTCCTTCTAACTTAATCAGCATTCACAATGTAGTCTTAAAGGTTTTGAGAGTTTTGATTAGGGGGAGAATTTATGGGTCACAAGATTGATACGTTATCACTTGTGTGAACCTCCAATGTATTCCGAGTGAATTGGTTGAGGTTGTTTCCCTCTGTATTTTGTACTCACATATTTATAGTTGATTGATCATCTCCTTTGTGGACGTAGGTCAATTGACCGAACCACGTTAAATCTTTGTGTCTTTTGGTATATTTCTAGTTGTCTTCTTACTCGTGGTCTTTCGAGGTTTGTATTGCTAGCTTCCGCATTTACACCTGCTTATTTTCGGTCCTAACAAGGTTTGTGTTTAGCTCTGCTATTTTAATTAATTCATTTAATTAGTTGAAAGGTTATTTCGTTAATTAAGTGTTAAGGTAGGCCTAATTAAGTTAACTAATGACTTCTATAAATACCCCCAAACCTAATTAAACTAAACCTAACTCTCATAATTCCCAAAAACTCAATTGCTCTTCCTTCTCTCTTCTTTCTCTCTCCCAAAGAAACTCCATAGAAGACCAAGCAAAAGAGGGTACTAGGGATGCAAAGGATCAAGTTTATCCATCAAACTTCATCAATTAGTAAGGTATGAGATTCCTTTCACCTTTAGGATTCTTTTCCCAAAGGGTTCCTTCAAATTGATTTTCAAAAAGAAGGGTTTTTGATGGGTTTTCTTCTATTATGAAATTGATCATCTAATTGGCTTTGTTTATGATTTATTTTAATAATTATGATTATATTATTATGTATTGTAATCCAATTATGCTAGTTCTTGATTAATTAACCTATGTTGTGAAGTAGATCATGAATTTGACCTAAGTCTCTAACCCTAGGCTATGAACTAGTGGTGAATCGTTGTGTAGTGATTCAATTGACTTCATTATTGTATTTATTAATATTGAGTGATGATATTACACCCATTGTTGGGTTGAATTGGATGATTGATCGTAAGACTATAATGATGGCTTGTGAAGGAGATTGGGGTAAGTCTTGTAATCTCAAACCTTTACTTCAATTATGATTGCTTGTGTTAGTAATGAAGTTGTATTGAAGTATACCTTATGATTATGATTAGGGTTGGTATGATGTTGAATTGAAATATCTTGAATTATGTGATTGTGAGATTATGCTTAAGATTTATTGATATAAGGTTGGTGGTAAAGTACCTATGTGCCTTACTATGACATAATCATGTTAGTGTGCTAATCTCACGTGTGAGGGTTGTAATGAAAGGTGTTTTCATGCAATTCCTATTGAGCTATGACTATGTCTATATAAGGGGTAGACCCTATGACCTAAACTAAGTTATGATTATTAATAAAAGACATTTCAAAAGATACTTTAGCTTAGCACCGAATGAACTAGTAGAGAGGAGTGTCCCTTCCCACATACGAGAGGTAGGATCACTAATGTACTCATGAGATTGGAGACTATAATTCATGTAGCATAAAGAGGGTCCCAAACTATATCTCCTAGTTCTTGAACTATGTTGCCCGCATAGGATTACTAGCTAGTGGATCCACGTAGATGGCAAGTATTCCACTTTCTTTCCGTGTAGGGTTCCATGACACCGGATTCCACATTGACTCATGTGGTCTTTGTCAGTTAAGGCAAGATATTCCCGAAAGTAAATGAAGATTTAAAGTGAACTCTAACTAGGATGACTTGAGGGGTTTGACTTAGTTTAGGAAGGGGTATGGGACTCTACCTACACATTGCACTAGTTAGCCTTGAAGGGAGTCTTAGAAGGATGCTCTTATATGTTTATATACTTATAAATGTAAATAAGATGTATATGTTTATCCTACATGTTAAGGATACTATGTGATGCCCACTTATGAACATACAGTTGATATCTATTATTAAAGTATGATGATGTACTCTTAATGATGTAATATGTGAAGTTGGGCATTGCTTATGGTGTTCTTTGGGTCGAAGTTGAAAGAGGACCCTCAATATTTCCTTGATGAGGTTTATAAGATTCTCTATGCTATGGGTGTGACCTCAATTGAGAAGGCCGAGTTGGCGGCCTATCAACTCAAAGATGTGGCCCAAACTTGGTATGCATAGTGGAGAGATAATAAAGCTCTAAGAGGTAGCCCGGTGACTTGTGAGATCTTCAAGAAGGCTTTTTTTAAAGGTTCTTTCCTAGAGAGATGAGGGAAGTCAAGGTGGAAGAATTCATCAACTTTCGTCAAGGAGGTATGAGTGTACTTGACTACTCTTTGAAGTTTACTAATTTGTCCAAGTATGCTCCATCCTTGGTTTCAAACCCAAGGGATGAAATGAGTCATTTTCTTATGGGGGTGTCCGATGACTTGGTTAAAGAATGTCATCCGGCTATGCTACATGATAACATGAACATCTCTCATCTCATGGTTTATGTTCAACAAGTAGAGGAAACAAGGTTAAGGAGAAAGAGTAAGGAGGCCAAGAAGGCCAAGTTTTATGAAGGTGGCTCCTCTAAAAGTAGGCTTGAAATTCAAGACAAGCCTAGGTTCAAGAAGAGATTTTCTAGTAAAGTTCCTACAAAATTTCACAAGGCTCGTGATGATAGGGTGTCTAACCCTAAGTCTCAAAAGGGAAAAGGTACTAGTTCACCAACTAAGAAGTCAACTTGTGGAAAGTGTGGTAAGAAGCATATGGTGATTGCCTAGTCACCATGCCTAACCAAAATCACATAATTTCTCGTTGCATCAAACTTTAACCTTAGCTCCATCTCTTTTTGGTACTTACCCACACAAACACCCTTCGTGATTTACCACTCGACCCTAAAACGTCTTGACCTCTCACTATTGCCCAAGAGGTATACAAAATAAAACACATCCACGTCGCCACTTATTCACATGCATACACAAAATTCCACATACACTCAGTCGTTAGGGATTTCACACAAGCCCAATATGGAATATAACATACTTCACAACACACATTTATCGCAATTAGTTGGTCTTCTCACGAACCTAAACTCAAACTTTGAGTTTGTCAGAACGTGGCAACCTGATTCTGTAATTGTGCCAAAACATGGCAATCCAATCCAAGTTAGCTTGTCAGAATGTGGTAATTTGATTCCATAATTGTGTCGGAACGTGGCAACTCGATCCAAGTTAGCTTGCCGAAACGTGTCAATCTAATCTCATAATTATACTGGAACGTGAAAACCTGATCTAAGTTAGCTTGTCAGAACGTGGCAATCTCATCCCCAATAACTCACCACAATCACAAATATATCATCAAGATCACCCATTTAGATCATGATTTCATGGCTACATCATTCATACATCTTAGTTACAACATGTGTGATCAATATTGCAACATTCACATACAAGTATCAAAATGAAGCAAGAACATGCATACATCACACAATCATGAAATCACAACCATCACCTACGAATTGCTCCTCAATTTCCTAACATACAAGGGACCAACTCCAGCCCTAATTCTTATTTAGGGTTTATTATTAGGGTTTTAATCCTAATTTACTAACCTTGTCCAGTTTTACGACATCAAGAAACAATTTCGAAAGCTCCACAGGTCATCAAGTCTCTACTTGAGTGCTATCCATTTACGTAGAACTATAACAATTTCTCCACGAAATTCTCTCGGTGCACTAAAGTCTACACACAATCCATATTATTCATTTCATACATTACATAGTAAGAACGAATTTACAATTACTTAATGCATAAAACCTAACCTACCTGGGCGTTAAGCACTTGCACAAGGTTTTTGATTTTGTTTTCAACTTTTACGGACTCGCTACGAAGAAACTGGCGAATAATTTGCAATATTTCGCCATCCCCGTGCTAGAAAGCTCCTTCTCCTTCTTTTCAAGGTTTAGAGTGGGTATTATGATGTTTATAGGTTAATTTACGACTTTTCTAGGTACTTTAGGAATATGGAAAAAATAAGATTTCTCGTAATGAAGGTTTTTGTCTCGCTGATCCGCTGCAGCAACAAATTATCCCGTTTTAGTGCTGTCGCGTCAGCGAAATATATTCTGCTGTAGCGGGACAGTGTCCAAATTTTTTGCAGATTTTTATTTTTCCTAATTAGCGACTGTTTGGGTCTTTACAATTTCGAGGTGTTTAAAGGAAATATCTGTGAACTGTTTTTAGTCTACAATTGCGAGTTGTTATATTTGATAATTAAAGAAGGACAAGAGTCATGATTTTATAGACGTTGAAATTCAACCAAACAATTTACTACTCAAATCATTAAGTTATGTTCACTGTGCAAAATGTGTCCACTTATATACTCGGTGACAGATCAAGAAATTTTATGAAAGATGTTCAAGAATTGCATAAGTACATTTTTTTCTTTTATAGTGTGAAAAAAGGTTTAAAAGTGTACCTCGACATTCTCATCATATTTTTGAGAAGATCCTGCTTAAATATCATCTTTGAGAGTCAAATGTGACTCCACACGGGCATTAGAAAAGAAGGCATCCCCTTTATATCCTTTCATTTTGAATGAATTTTGATATAGCTTGACAAAATGCTCAGGTGCCCAATATTCATTTTTTCAGTGGCTTTTAAGGCCACAACGATGACAGTGATTGCCCTTTCCTTTAGAAGGATTATTCTGAGAACCCATATCGTTCCTCCCTTTTGTTATGACCACATCCTCTCGACGATTATTATACGGTCTTTTTTCCTTGCCACGTCTACGCACATGATGCTCTGATTATATTATCTTATTTTAGATTTGTCTTGTGCTTTTGCCCTTTGTGCCTCCGGTAATAGAGAACATCCTACGAGACGGGTCATGATTTTTCATTAAAAAGAAAATTATGTTGCTTAGCCACCAGAAGGCATGAGATCAGTTAAGAGTATTTTTGAAAACCTTTTTTAGAATATTGCTTTTGTAATATCATATTAGAGGCACGGGTACTTGATGCTGGAAGTCATCATCACAAGAACATCTATCCTCAAATTACTAATCTAAGAGTATCTAAGAAGCTAAATAAGTAAAAAGCTAGTCCATGCCGAAAGTTCAAGGCATCAAGACATGAAGAGGAAGATCCAGTCCAAGCTAGAAGCATTAGCTCACCCTGAAATCCGGTTTAATGAAGACTGGCTAGAGTTGCGGTTGAGTTGAAGACGACGGCACGTTTGCTGCACTCCACAAATAATCAAGAAAACAAATACAAGTAGGGGTCAGTACAAGGCACAAGTACTGAGTAGGTATCATCGGCCGACTCAAAATAGAAAACAGTATATATATCAGATAATAACATAAAATCAACCATATTCCTCAACAGGTGAAAGCAACAAGTTCACAAATCATGTGTAACCACATCAAACACACCTATGAGAACTCAAGTCTCCACACCATGCTCATTTGGGATATAGGTTCTTTTCATTCGAATTTATTAACATAATTTCAAGATTCATTATCTTTATTCCTCTTGTGTCGGTACGTGACACTCCGCTCCCTTACTACTACGTGTCGGAACGTGACACTCCGATCCCCTAATTCTACGTGTCGGTTCGTGACATCCGATCCCCTAATTCTACGTGTCGGTTCGTGACACCCGATCCCCTAATTCTACGTGTCGGTTCGTGACACCCGATCCCCTAATTCTACGTGTCGGTTCGTGACAGCCGATCCCCTAATTCTATGTGTCGGTTCGTGACACCCGATCCCCTAATTCTACGTGTCGGTTCGTGACACCCGATCCACTAATTCTCATTCTATTAATTCATCAAGCCTTCTTTTATACCAAGGCATCATCAATCTCATTACTTTAGTTCATCAAGCCTTCTCTTATACCAAGGCATCATCAATCTCATTACTTTAGTTCATCAAGCCTTCTCTTATACCAAGGCATCATCAATCTCATTACTTTAGTTCATCAAGTCTTCTCTTATACCAAGGCATCATCATTAACAAGGTAAATTTAGGATTAGAGATTCAATAGACTCATCATGCTTATTCATCACAATTATATAATCACATCATGTAAGCACACAATTAAGCATATAGAAGGTTTTATAATACTACCCAACACATATCATTCGCTATTAAGAGTCTACTACGAATAGCATAAAAACCATAACCTACCTCCACTGAAGATTCGTTATCAAGCAAGCAATTTCCCAAAGCTTTGTTTCCTCTTCGTTTCCCTCTTCTCTCGATCGTTCTCTTTCCCTCTCCTTGTTCTAAGTATAAAAGATGATGAATTAACCCATTAATTAATTCAAGGTTATCTCCTTTAACCCTCAAGTAGTTAAATTATTAACATTAACCCACTAAATTTATAATTATAGCAGGAATAGTCCAAAATGTCCCTTAAAACATTTAAAGAAATCCGACCCAGCCTGGGATTACGCAGCCTGTGACGGTCCGTCATGGCTGTGACGGTCCGTCCTGCAGGTCCGTCGCAAAGTTCAGAGAGTTAATTTCTGTGGAAGATGTGTGACGGTCCGTCGTTCCCACGACGGTCCGTCCTGCCATTCCGTTACGAAGTTCAGAGAGTCGATTTCAGTACCCAAATTTCAGAATTCTAAGTGTTTTGGAACGAGACCCCCACGACGGTCCGTCGTGCCCATGACGGTTCGTCGTGGGATCCGTCGACTTAGCCAGTTTTTCCAGAAATAAAATCTGCTGCTCAAAACGACTAAACAGGTCGTTACAAAAACATATAAACTAATAACGTATTGAAACAGTAGAAATAATACGTAATTTTAATTGTTCTACAATATTATTATTAGTTTCAATAGATATTGACGTCAGTTTTTTTTAAGAGTTTCAAGTCATATTTAATACAATAATATTTTTCTTTATGACACACACCAATATAATTATCATAATGTATGAAAATACTTATGAGTTATTTTAACTAGTGTTACAATTAGTAACATATAAATAACATAACAATATAAATCTAAAACGTATTGATTATTAGGCCTAATAAAGTATCATAATAATAGCTAAATCAAGTTATATATACAGTAATTAAATTATAAATCAACGATTTATGCAAGTCCTATTAGATATGTCATAAACATATAAATGTATATCTGACTTGGAAAGAAGCTGATTACTGTTTAGAAAAAAGATAATTTTGAATTAAGTAGGTCTGAATTGGTCAGAGACTCGTGTTGATAACGTGTTGTGAAATATTAGCAATATAAAATTACCTAAGACAATAAATTTTTAGACAAGATGTATGAGATAATGCTTTCTTATTTTTTTCTTCTGTACTTTTCGATTTTCTCTTTTATAAAATAATCATCGTTATTTATAGTACAACATGTCTTTAAAAGTTACATGAATTAAGTAAAGTTCATTTATTTTGTACATGAACTTCACAAAAAGAGTTACGAAAGATATCCACATTAATGTATTTGTAACAGTTTATTTTATTTAAAATTTTATTAAGAAAATTATCTATTCTTATTACTAATATATCTACCACTACTACTATATAAGTGGGAACAAACGAAGTAACACAAATAAACATGTTAGTATTAAAGCTAATAAGTAAGAAAAATAATGGTTTATTTAGAATTTATTAAAAAAATAATCTCTTTCAACAACTAATATATATATATATATGGAAACTAGTAAGCAACATATGAAAACAAATAGCACCAACATAAATGTTATCCATCAGCTTCTTGTTCTCAAAAGTAAATTTATGGAGCAAATGTCAGACTAAATTCACACACCAATTAATTTTAATACTAAGTCTCACTTTGCCCAAAAGCCTCATGAGGTTTATATCTACTTACGTATTATTTGTTTCTCACTTGCACCGTTCAAATATTTATGACCATTTAATTCGTGTGTATTGGAAGGTAGTAAATCAAAATTTACATTATTATTTTGTCATATTTATATTCGTTCTTTCAATCATAGATTCTAATGTACTTTATTCTATTATTTCAATTAAGCTAATTCAAAGATACTCTTTAATATCATTAAACGTTATTTGCTTTAGTTCAAATCTGCACACACTTTCAAATGAATAACTTGTTTGGACCCAACAATTTCTCTGACAGTTTTCCCTTTCATGATTAATAATGAGAGGGACCATGATATTTCAAAGAAAGTGGTGGTCAATCTTATCGACATGAACTTACTTGTCTTAAGCTACCTATTAAGGGATATATAATTTTGGGATTAAAAAATAATCTTGAGATAAAAATTTAGTGTCTTTAGTGATTGATATTTTTAGGATAATTTATTTTACTATTTATATCATAATGATAGATTAAGTTATTTCATATGCATTAGGGGTGTACATGATCGAATTGGTTTGGTTTTTCAAATATCAAATCAAATCATTCGTGGAAAAACTTTTAAATTTATAGACCAAACCAAACTAATAAATTTTAGATTCTTTGGGTTTTTCTACCTATTGTTCAAATACCAAATCAAGTCATTGTGTCGAATTTTTAAATTTATATATCAAACTAAACTAATTAACTTTGGATTTTTCAGATTTTTGGATTTGTTCGGTAAAGTTTGCATACAAACATATAATTAACTTGTGCTCCAAAATATTTCTTTAGTCCAACTAAAATATAATTATCTAAGGTATTTCTTTAAAAAAAAACACAAAATATGAGATGAGTATTGATGACACAAAAATATTCCATGAAAGATAATAATGAAATCATCATATAAAAAAAAATTGTAAAATCATGATGAAAATAATCATAATTTAAAAGTACTAAATCATGTTAAAATAAGTTTAATAAGTATTAGTTACATTACTAAATATTTAAGAAAAATTAAAATTAGATTATGTACTTGAATTGTCTAAACAAATGTAAAACTAAAGAACAAATACTCAATATTATTGTCATTCTTAGTATTGAACTGATTTTCTTTTTGCATTAGTATTAATTTGATTTTGATTTAATTTTTATTATAATTATCAATATCTAAGAACTATAAATTTGAAATAATATATATAAAAGATCAAAAAACTGTGAAATAATATAAGAAATATTTTACAATTATGTCAAAGTAACTATTTCTATATATAAAATAAAATTTTAAAATTACATATATAATGTCGGGTTGATTTTTTTTAGTTAAAACCAAATCAATGCAAATATAGTGGGGTTTCTTTTTCCAATACCAATCAAGTCAAACCAAATCAGTAGTCGATTTTTTTCCAATTTAACTGGTTTGCGGTTTGGCTCAATTTTCAATTCAGTTTTGTACATCCCTAATATGCACGATGAAATATGTTATTCCAAAATAACTAATTTCATGTAACTAGTTCCCAACCAAACGATCTCTAAATGTGAAATAGAAATCTGACGGATCTAATTGCAACGTGAAAAGGTGATTTATTTAGTTTCAGAAAAATAACAATAATAAGTTAGGGGTTGTTTGGTTACTGGTTTGAGTTATGCAGGTATTAGTTATGCAGGTACTAGTTATGCATGTATTAGTTATGCAAGGTTTAGTTATATTGAGTTTAATTATGCGGGTATTAGCTATGCGGATATTAGTTTATGTAGGTATTATTTTGTTAAGTTTAGATTATAATACATGAATTATTAACTATTGAATATTAAACTTGTTGTAAATTATTAATATATATTATTTACAAAATAATAATACATGCTAACAAAATGTGGAATATATTAAATAATATATAATGATAATATTTAATTAGCATATGTATCGTGAAAAAATATATAATCAAATTTTTAATATTAAAAAAATATTTATATTTGTATAAATAAATAAAAATGGTAAGTATATAAAAAAAATGAAAATAGTCTATATATGATAGGAAAACAGTAAAGTTTTCAATTAAAAAAATTAAAAGAAATGAAAATGGCCTAATATAAAAAGAAATTAAAAAAAACATATAAAGGAAAACAGTATAATTGCCAATTAAAAAAATAAAATAAATTTATAGGGTAAATCTGTAATTTATCACTTTAATACATGTATAACTAATATTCACATAAGTTATTTCACCTTTTACCCTGTATAACTTTTTACGTAGATTCGCTCATAAGTTATGTTGGTATTAGTTATGTAGGACTACAAAAATTGCAACTAAACACTGTATAAATTAATACATGAATAACTTTTATACAACATTTAAATTCTTAATAACCAAACATGGTATAAGTTATGTTAACTTTTATACCTAACACAAAATTTCTACCAAACATAGTAAAAATAATGTAATTTTTAATACCTGTATAAGATATTTTTTATACAATATCCAAACGGCTCCTTATGGTATAAAAACTTACTGAGCTTTAAAAATCAAAATTCTTTCAAAAAAAAATAAATTTAAAAGGTAGCATTAATTTCTTTACTTTGATGCTAAACATTGATTTCGTTTTTTTTTCTTTGGCACAAGTTTCTCGAAGGTCTTTTTTCTTTTTAATCATCTTTCAACAAGAAGTCTAATTTATTAGGTCAGTTTATATGACCACTAAGAGACGAAAAAAGATATGTATTAGTGGAGATTAATGATATTATCAGTAGAAAATCTCTGTCTAGATATGTAAAATCTAATCTTATTTTATTATTTTTATATCGTCATCATTATTCATGTATGAGTTGTGAGAATCTAGCTCTATCCAAATAAATCAGACTCAAGGACCAACAAAAAAACAAGAAATTATTTGTTGGTACTTGTGTGAATTTTGATATTCAAATTAGTTATAAAATATTTGATATTCAAATTAGTTATAAAATATAGTTATGTTTTCCTTTTTAATTTTAAACGTATACAAATAAATACATCTATATGATATATTACATGAAGAATATCAAACAGAATATGAATTGCCACTAGGATATCATATAAAAATTATATATGATAGCAAACTAATAACTTAAAATAAATGGAATAGCTAGAGTTTGATTTAATTGTGCTCCATAGCAAACGTTTGCAAAAAATTGTCAGATGCCTTTCTCCCAAATATCTCGCTCGCCACTCTCCTCCAATCTCTTGCTCGCCTCCTCACTTTTTATACAAACACAAGTGTATAAAAATTATTTCTAATTGTATAAAGTAGAGAAAATTGTATAAATACATATATTATTGTCCCCTCTCTCCCCTCTTCTAGATCTCGCTAGCCACTCTCCCAAATCTCGCTCGCCACCCTCGCCTTTCTCACTTATACAAACAAAAGCGAAATGTATAAATTATGTTTCTGTTTGTATAAAGCGTGAGAAAATTGTATATACACATGCAAGTACATATATTTTCGTCCTATACACTTATAATTATACAATAAAAATACTCCCCTGCCAGTTTCTTTTGTCTTTCTCTCTTTCTCGTTTTATACAATTTTTAAATTGTATCTAATTTCTCTCTTTCTCGTTTTATATAATTCGATTCAATTGTATATTCCTTGTCAAGTCTCTTTTCTCTTTCTTTCTTTCTCATTTTATACAAAATTAAAAATATATATAATCATTTTATACACTTATAATAATACAATTCGTTTTATACAATTCATTTTTATACAGTTCTCTGCCCAAGTGTCTTTCTCTTTCTTGTTTTATACACTTCGTTTTATACAATTTGCTTCAACTGTATATGTATAGCGAGTTATACAGTTTCTATGTTTGCTATGGAGCGCAATTATGCAATCTTTGCTATAACATACAAATATGAATTTTTTATTTGCTATATATGAAAGTTGCCCATCATATAATATGTATGTGTTATTTATTTGTCTTTATATAAATTTAAGTATTTAAATACATATTCAAAATTCAAAAATTATATATCAGTACAAGTCGATTAAATGACACATTTACATATTATATTGATAAACTACGAAATCAAATTTGATGTGGTATCTATGTCAAGCACACTTGTGGGAGTATCTCCACATTCTTTCGTCAAAAATTACATTTTATATAAATATATATATATATATATATATATATATATATATTGACACTCATTAACTGTTATCCAATTTGCTTCGTTATATTTTAACGCTCTTTATCAAAATTCTATTTCCGCAACTAATTTCAAGTCAAAACAAAAAGATCTAGATGGTAATAATTTGAGGCCCGTGAGAGAGGTGTATTTTTTGTGGCTCCCCACACTTCTTTCCCACTTGTTATCTTTTTGTTGGGGTGTTGGATGGTTCTTGACGTAGAACACCTGGGCTATGCAACACCTTTAATAATTATTTTTTTCTGTTTGAAATCTTATAAAATATTGTTCATCGTATACATATTAAAAAGATACTTTTGGGAATAAAATAAATAACAAAAAGATTAAAGAAATCATTTGATGACTAAATAAAGTGTCACATGTAGCTAAAAGCGTGACTCAAGAAGTAATAAAGTTGGCTGATAATAATGTAGTTTTAGGTTTAATTCTTGATTAGGTAATAATATTACTCTTTCGTCTTGATTTTTTAAATAATATTTTTTTTAATTTTTTTTTTTTATTATTTGTATCCTAAAACACTCTTGACCATTAGTTTAGTTTGGATATATATTAACAATAAAAAGAATTATTCATTTATATTAAGATGGAATTTTTGTGACGAATTAAAGAAAATATATCACACAAATTAAAATAAATAAATAAACTAATTATTCTCTATTAATTCAAATTTTAATAGATAAATTTATCTAATATTTATAGTGATAAAAAATAGCAAATTAGCTTGAACATTACCATTATATATAGGATAATCGTATATAATAACAAACTATTAATTTAAATTACATGCTACGAATATGTTTTAATTTAATTGTATTCAATAACAAATTGTTGCTATTGTCGCCTCTCTCCTTGGTAGAATCTTGCTCGCCTCTCTCACTTTCGTACAAACATAAACATATTAAATGTGTTTTGTGTTTGTATGAATCGAGAGAAAATTATATGTATACATATATTTTCATTCCTTTGTCTCCCCTCTTCCATATCTCGCTCGCCACTCTCCAGACCTCGCTAGTCACTCTTCACTCGCCTCTCTCACTTTATACAAACACAACAGTATACATTGTGTTTATATAAAACGAGAGAAAATTGTATATACAAATACAAATGCATATATTTTCATCGTATACAACTTATGATTACACAAATATAATTTTTTCCTTGCCTAATTTTCTTTTGTCAATTATATAAAATAAAGTATACAATTAATTTTTTTGTATATATATATCGAAACAAATTATACAATTACTTTTTATATATCTATATTTACTATAAAATGTAATTTGTACGAGTTATAGCTATAACATATAATATAATTTTTTCTTTTATGTAAAGTTACTTTTATATATATTAAAAAGAATTTATAAAAAAAAACAGAGAATTGTCACATGAAATGGGAAATAGCATTAATTTATATATGCAAAAGAAAAAAAGCCTTCTACCAACCAAAAGAATACAGCTCTACCAAGTACTAACATAAAATTATATTTTTTTAAAAAAATGCAAATGCCAATAAAGAAAAACTTGTGGACAATAAAATTTAGAATTATTTAATTACCGTCAGAAGAATAGTAGCCACATAATATTTGGCCAAATATCGCACCCAACAGTAGCAGTCAATATGTCTGGCTTTCACTTTCTTGCACTAAATATTTTTTGATTAAATAAATACACGTGTCATCAGGATTTATGAAAAGGCGGCCAGTGGTGTTGACGTGGCAAAAAGTGTAAACAAAAAAGTGATTACACTTCATCCTCATCTCCTTTCAATTCATTCATACCCACACAAAATAACAAGATAAACAATACTTTACTAATTATTTTTCATCATCCACAACTCTTGGTTCAAGATATTTTACTTTTCTTTCTTAGTCCACACAAAAAATATCATAATTTTTTTTTATTAAAAAAAACGTTATCCTTAAAAGAAGAAATAAAATAAACTAGAAAAAAGGTACGATCCTTTCGTTTCAATTTGATTATCATGTTTTGACATGACATGAAAAATAACAAACTTCAAAATTTTAATTAAAAAATAATCAAAATATAAAGAAGAAAAATTGCGAAAAATCAAGAAATATCTATATATGATATATACATAAAAGAATTATTTAGGTTTTGATGATCAACACCCCTCGAATATCATGACTGGACACGAATATATAGAATGTATTAAAATACTTTTTAATTTTGTAAATTTTAACATGTCAGGTAGAAAGTTAAAATTATTGAGTTATTAAAAAAGAGAAAGAAATATTTATTTAATATTGAGTTATTAAAATTTTGGAGTTCTAAATTCAGTTAATTATCCATTTGTTTGGAGTGCACAAATTAATAAACATATGTATATATAATTATTTTTTTAGTATAAATATAGAGTCTACAAAAAAGCTACTGGATATATCCGAATCCAAAAACTCCCACCTAACTCTACTCTGCTGATGATCAATACCCCTCAAAGATCAATATAGAATGTATTTTAGTCTTTTAGTTTCTAATCTTAAACATGTCACGTTAAAGTTAAGATTATTAAATTATTTAAAAAAAAAGAAAAAAATATTTTTTAAATATATTAACAAAAATAAGATAAATAAATTAAAACAGAAGAAATCCTATTTATATTATTTGGCTGGATATTTTGTAGTGTCTTTTCTAGGGAGCGAAGAGGTTTTTTATGTAGAGGTGTGGCTGAGATTTGTACTCGCTTTATTTATGCACAAAACATGTTGGCCCTTGCTATTTTCATTTTTTTTCTTAAATAAATAAATTGATTTAACTATTTGCATTATTCGATCATCACATCAATAAAATCTATGGGGCTTTAATGTAGAAGATTTATTATATGCCTTCTCATAATGAAAATTACTTCTTACCAACTACTAGCATATCAATTCATTACCTTATCTTGTGATGAAAAGTAGACCCTTTATACTCGTACATCTTCTTGTTTTAATATGTCTCTATTTTGTCTTTGGTTTATTTTTTTAAACATAAGCACAACCCCCCTTTTTCCTAATTATTTTATAATACTTTTGCATGTGTCTTATAGAATTATAAATAAGATGTTTTCGTTAGTAATTCATCTTTATTAATAAAAAAAATAATTAGGCTAACTTTAGCGGTAATATTTAAAAAAACTAAATAATTTGTTACGATTTTGATCATAGTGAATGATATTCATATCGAATCACATGATTGTAGAATCAACAATTAACCCAACTAAAATTCAACAAACATTCCTTTGAAATAAATTCATCATATAACATAAACAATTTTTTTTAGAAAAAATAACTAAGGATTAAGTCTCCATAAATTCAACCAAAGGAATTCATAAAAACTGAAAGTCGTAATATCATAATTCTAATGTCTAACATAAATGATATGCAACACCGAAGCTTAAAACAAATTACCTATAGTCTAAGAATGTCTTAGTCCGAAAATATGGACAAGAAAAATAAAGGAATCAATGACAGCATGAAAGAATAGCTCATCTTTGAATTTGAAGTTCGATGTTCCTTAATTGAAGTCTCGAATCATTTATTGAAAGATGTCATGTACTCAACAAGTAAAGACTAGGTACAATATCAATACATAAACCACAATACACTAATATAATCACAATGTCAGTCCATAATATAAATGTAAGCAATTTTTCACAATATAATAATACAAATCAACACATGACTCAATCACATAATATGGACACCGATCCCAATCACATATAAAGAAGGAAGAAAACAATATTCTTCAAGCAATATAACAAAAAATATGCACTCTAAAAAGAAATTGAGTTTAGTGATTTAGAGAAAAAATTAAATTAAAATTCGTCAAAAATTTTCTTATCTTGTCATGTGTTTTTTTTTATTATGTCACCATTAAACAAATTATTTATTTAGAATTTAAATTTCAAATTAAACCAAAAAATTTACCTATTTGGAAAGAAAACAACTAAAGATTATGTTTGTTCAGAAAAAGAGCGTCTCTTCATGAAAAATCTCCTTACTGAATTAATTTATAAATACAATATATCTCAAAAGTTGTACTATTCAATTGTATATATATTTTATGTTTTTGTTGTATTTATTCGGAGAAATTCTTGTCAACCCTTACAGAATATACAACTAATAAATCTTGAAAGCTAGTGATATTTCTCACCTGAAAGCTTTAATTTTTTTCTTCTTCTAACAAATAACATACAGATTTGGACAATTATAATATCAACTAATAATCACTTGTTTGTACTTTTCAGATTATAACTTTTTATACTATATTATCAATACTCCATTGCATCCTATATAAGATAAGCATTTTATTAAAAATATTCATCATATATTATTGGATCACTTATTATATCAAGATATAATTAATTAATTTTTTTCATATTACCCCCACAATTAATATTACCTCTGAAAGTTTAAACAAATTTTAAAGTTCCATTTTTTCTATCTCAAAAGGCTAATTAATATGAACGAAGAGAAACAAGATAAAATTAATCAATCTATTAATGATTTCTTATTACAGTATAAAATTTATAAAATATTCATCTAAATAAGACGTAAGAATATTAACAATTAATACTAGTTTTATAAAATAGTAAATATTTTGGACTATAATTTTAGTATCCTTGACCACCCAAATAGAAAAAGGTATACATATAAATTTCTACCTGATACTCACAATCAACTACTATAAAAAAGACATGTTGCCTGCATTTTTAATGTAAAAATAACAAAAAAATAAAAATAAAAAATTAATAGGATGTTTGTTTGGATATTAGTATCATATATATTAAGAACAAAGTTTAACTTTCTTAAAATGAAAGAAAAGAAATAATTTTTATTTTTGATAAAAAATCTAGTAGTTGGATAATATCTTGTTGAGAACCAAAAAAAAAATTTGCATGATTTGAAAGAGGGAAAATATTGAAAAAGTAATGAAATTGTCAAACTTGTTTACCCCACCGAGTGGGGCAGAAAAAGCGAAAAGTGTTATCCATAAAAAAGTTGACACGTGTTATACAAAAGAAGGCAGTACAAGGTTCCAGTTGGTTTACTCGCGAGTATGAAGTTTTTTTTGTGTAAAATATTGGCTTAAATTAAAACACGATATTTTATTTAGACAAAAAAATGAGAAATTGCCACGTGTCATTAAACGTGAGCCACAAGAGTTGAATGGATTTCTCGGTTGTTCTACCAGAAATACTAAAAATACCCCCAAAAGAAAATGAAACTTTCACTTTAACCCATGACGTGGCACTACTTCCCTTCTTCTTTTTCTCCCTTTTCAACCCCCAAAAAACTCGAAATTATTTCTCATTTTCCATCTCTCTCTCTTCTCTTCTCTTCTTCTTCCTCCTTTCTTCAAAAAAAATAAATAAATAATATTTGTGTGTTGTTTCACACTTGTTTTTAGTTTTATCTATCAAGTGTTTTCTTGGGAATTCTAGAACTATTTGTCTATTTATTGAATTTTTGGTTTGATTTAACAACTTTGATGTTGTGTTTTGGTGAGGATAAGGATGAAAGTTTCGATCTTTAAAGGGGAACGATTGTTTTTAGTGGTTGTAAAAGTGAACAGGGTGTGAAGAGCTACAGTTCTGTATGTGGGGGTTGTTAGATCGTGTGATTTTTTGGAATTAACGGTTGATATTTCTGGGTTTTGGAACTGAAGAGAATTAATTGGGTAAAACTGGGTTTCTTCTATTTTAGGACTCAACGAGTACTCAGCAGAAATGACTATAGGGGTATGCATCTTATTCTTATTAAACTTTAGATGATAGATTTCTTGCCCTGTTCTCAATGGTTAAAAAGATGTTTTTTTTCCTCTCAGATTATAGCTGTTGTTGTTTATAAATGGCTTGATGTATTTGGAAATCTATGTTATATGTGGAATTAATTTTATGATTGAACTGTAGCTGTTGTTGAAGTAGATAGACAGAGAGAGAACAAATTGCATGTTATTACTTGTTATCTGGATGTAATAACCGAATGAAAAGCTATTGAGTGTAGATTTTGGAATGAATTGTAGAATTTGAAAAGCTTGTGAAACTAATGGTAATTTGAAATTTTAGGATCAAAGCGAGTCGGACTCGATACTTCCTTGTAGGAATAGGATGTCAGTTGATGTTGGAGCTCCTTCTCCAAGGAGTATCCAGATGGATGAGCAAGTTAATCCAGGAGAAGAATATGCTCCTAAGGTTCGTTGCTCTGCCGACAATCCTTAAGTTTGTGTTAAAAAGACACATGTCTGAGTGAGTGTTGTTTATTTTCTTATTCAAAACAGATAAGAAAACCATACACCATTTCAAAGCAAAGGGAGAGGTGGTCTGAGGAAGAGCACAAAAAGTTCCTTGAAGCATTAAAGCTTCATGGTAGGGCATGGCGACGAATAGAAGGTAAACAACTAATACAATCAATGGATATGGATTGTTTGAGTTGTCACTCCATACTAAAGAGACCTTGTTTAATTCTCAGAGCATGTGGGAACTAAAACTGCAGTTCAGATTAGAAGCCATGCTCAGAAGTTCTTTTCAAAGGTTTGCGCCTCGCTCTCGCTCTTATCCCATTTTATTGTTTGTGCTTGCATCTGTTTTGTATTGTATTGGCTGTTGACATAAAAGTGTTTTCAGGTTGTTCGTGAATCGAGTAATGGTGATGCAAGCTCTGTGAAATCCATTGAGATCCCTCCTCCTCGGCCTAAAAGAAAGCCGATGCACCCTTATCCACGAAAAATGGCAACTCCACTTAAAAGTGGAACCCTGGCTTCAGAGAAATTGAACAGATCTGGTTCACCTGATCTCTGTCTCTCTGAGCCAGAGAATCAGTCTCCTACCTCTGTGTTGTCTACCCTTGGTTCAGATGCATTTGGTACGGTGGATTCCACTAAGCCAAGTGAGCAGTCATCACCTGTTTCCTCAGCTGTCGCTGAGAATTCTGGTGATCTTGTACTTTCTGAACCATTCGATTTGGTTGTAGAGGAGAGCAGATCGTCACCTGCCCGAGCTTATGCTACTTCAAATCCGGCCAATCAGGCTTGTGTGGTACGTACTAGCTTGCTCAGCTGTCTTCTTTGATTCGATATGTATGATTTCTCATTGTGATTTGTAACCCCAGAAACTAGAGTTGTTTCCGGAAGACAATGATTTTGTGAAAGAAGGCTCGGATGAGGCATCATCCACACAGTGTCTGAAGTTGTTTGGTAAAACCGTATTAGTTACTGATGCTCATATGCCACCGACAGACGAGACGTTGACTCGAAGCTCCTTCCCTGCAAAATATTTGCCCTGGGATTCAGAATGTCCTCAAAGTACCTTTTCTATCGTCCCTCCTACGCCGTCATATTACTTTACCACACCAAATGGAAGTCCAGGGCCTAACCAAAGTGGCGTTGCAACTACTCATTTGCCGTGGGGATCATCATGTGCAGTTCCTTGCACTCAGGTGCATAGCCCAATTCCAATGAAGGGACGTCCACTCTTTAATGACAGATATTTGGAAGGAAAGGAAACTCAAAAGGAAGGGTCTTCGACCGGCTCCAATGCAGAATCAGTAGATGCAGAGTTGAGTGGAGAAAAGAACATGGAAATTGAAGCTCAGAGTAGTAGAAATGTGGTAGAAGAGTCGGTTAGAGCCAGCGTACCCTCTTTGTTTGAGCGAAGAGCAAATTCCACGAAGCGTGTGAAGGGTTTTGTTCCATATAAGAGATGTTTAGCTGAAAGAGGCGTGAGTTCCTCAACATTAACTGGAGAAGAAAGAGAAGAGCAACGAACCCGATTATGTTTGTAGTTTTACTTTCTTTGTGCCTGTTTAGTTTTTGTTTGTAAAGGTTAGCACATCCCTTTTTGGTTCTACTTATAATATCCGTATGCCGGATAACTGGATGAAGAGAAGCAACACCATGGCAGCAAAAGGCGATTCATCCCTCTAATTTTTGCTGAATGGCAGAAGCAGTCTTCGTAATTTTTTTGAATGAATTGTTCAAATGTATGTTGATAAAAATCAAGTCTTGCAACTTCATCTCATCACTTGCCCTTTTGGCAGATGAGCTAACAATCTTTGTAACTCCACTATTTCTAAGTGATGAATGCTCCACCCTTGCTCACTTAAGATTGATCTTATACTTGCACACAGTCCATCAAAACACACAATAGAAACAGTTTTAAATATCAAAAACATCTTTCATACAATCAAACTCAAGGTCTTAAATAACAGAGAAAACCTTTCAGAAATTGAAAATCGTGTACCAAAACTCAACCTAGTTTGAAGTAAGGGATGCAACCTCAAAACGTGAAAAACAAATCTAAAGAGCTTTGAGTTCGAATAGATGGAAAATATCAGCATGGTACCGGAGCTAATCGATAATATGTACTTTCTGACTTTTTAAGTGAAAAATAGATTAAGACCGGTGATTTTGCATCCACTTTCCAGCCGAACTGGTAATTATGAATCCGACATCACGTATGTAATCAAAAGAGAAGGGTGAGATCGTGTCAAAACCCGATGAATAGACATGGGATGGACAATACTTGGAGTTGTATCCCAAGAAGAAGATCAAGGTGTTGAGTAATGAGAAAACATGAAGTTTGTAGTTTTGATGGATGACAAAGAGTTGTAGTTTTGATGACGAACAAATAGTCTTGATGTGTAATAAATCATTGGTTATCATCATCAAAAAGGGGGAAAATGTTGTGAAGTAGGAGAACAAATAAAGTAGTTTTGATGATTGATAAAGTGAACGCATGGTGTCGTATTGTACAATTATGAGAGATTACGGCAAAGAAGAAAAAGTATTGAGGCAAAAAAGAAAAAGTGCAGAATTGTAAAGAAATAAAAAAGTAGCAATTCAAGTCAAAGAAGGAAAGAAATAAAAAACTAACAATTCAAGTCAAAGAAAGAAATAAATAAAGAAATTACAATTCAAGTCAAATAAGGAAAGAATTAAATAGACAAGTTCAAGAAGGAAAAAGATTTGTAATTCCTTTCCTTATAGAAGATGAAGTCAAATCAAATCTATAAAAGGATCAAGAAGTTGAAGGAAAAAAGTATCTTTGCATAAACAAAAATTGAGAGAATTTATCAGCAAAGCCAGAACAATTGCCATTGCATATTCACAAAATATATCATCTTGAGAGCAGTATTTTCTGGAGAAAAAACGCAAGCCTTCGTCACAGAAACGCAAGGAACAAGTTCACCTTCATCACAGCAAAATAAGGACCAGGTTCACGAAACCTGTTTTACTCAGAACTATTGGATATTGAAGTTTGATCAATTAAAGTCTAGGGTTATTAGTCTTTGTTGATTTGTTCTAGGTTTATTATTGAGTTGTAATAATTCCTAAAATTTGTAAAAAGAAGTGGTTTGACTTCTTGGGAGTTGAGTCTTGAGAGAATTCTAACAAGAAGTGGGTTTGACGTCTTGGGTGGTTAGAGTTAAGAAGAGTTGAGAGTTTTTGTAAACAAGAAGCGAGTTTGACTTCTTGTTGAGTGGAGAGTTTTCGATTATAGTTAATTGAAAAGGGTAGAAGTTTAGAGTTAGATTCATTGATTAACTGAGTTGTAAATCTTGAATTAATATAAAACTTCGGTGTGGTTTTTTCCTTCCTTGAGTTAGGAAGGTTTTCATGATAAATCTTTGTTTTATTGTGTTACGACAAAATTACAAGAACCTGGTTCATGTTCTAGGGGTAAGGTTTCTTCACAAGGGAATCGGCATACCGAAAAAATGGAGAGAAAATTGGAAGAAAGAGCGAAACTTTACGACAATTAAGCGTGGTATCCGAGCCAATTATGAGATATTTTATACTAGGTGTGGTACCCAAACCAATCGAAAGATATTCCGTACCAAGTGTGGTACAAGCCAACTGATAGTCACCCAACTATAAAAAAAATAAAGGGTAATTTGCAGAGGTTTATTTGTGGGATTTTAAAAAACTCCACCATAAAATCATTTTGTAGAGTTTATTTTAACCCCTCCGATATAATTTATTTTGTGACAGTTTTATACACCGATTTGTGAGGTTTTGTGCCACAATTTATTACAATTTGTAGAGTTAATGTCACAATTTATTATAATTTGTAGCGGTTTTATAGTGGAGGTTTGTGATAACCTCTGCAAATTACATCAAATTGTGAAGCTTTGTAAATGACACAATTCATTACAATTTGTTACACTTGTACAAAATAGAAAATAAATCAAAAAACTTAAACACAGAAAACACTTTAGAAAACAAGGTAATCATGGGAAGTAGAAATACAACTAATTAAATGCACTGCATATTTAATTAATATGAGAAAAGCAAATTAAGTTATAAATTGAATTGCGGTATCAAAGTACAAACAATATAGATACTTAGGTTCACTATTTCAAGAGAATGAAATAATAGATGAAAATGTTACTCCTATAATATGTAATTGAATGATTAAAATAAAAAATTTACTGAGAACCTATGTGATATGGGTATATATATATATATATATATATATATATATATACACACACACACACACACACACACTCACTAAAGTAAAAAGTAAATTTATATGATGACAATTATATGATAATAAGTATTAAGTCGATAAAGATTAATATACTTTCATGAGATGAATATTTCAAAGAAGTGGATGTTGGATGTGCAATATGATCACAAGATTAGGTAAGATTAAAAATAACAACCTTCACCATAAGGTACTAGTAGCACGTTTTGACTTTGAAATGAGAAATCATTTGAGATGATTTAGGTATCATTTATTTTTAATAAGATTAAGATGTCAACATCTCAACATAATTAAGTGGTGCATTTAAATTTTAATATTTGACTTTAAATACAGATTTAAATATTATGATGTTCTATTAAGACCCAATTACTATATAGTTAAGATAATTTTTACATATGAATGTATAAATTTGTCTTTATCTAAAAGTTAATGAATATAAATTTATTAAAATGTGAAATTCATCTAATACTATATCAACAAAACATTATTATGTTATAAGAATGTATGGTGCTATTGTGATGAAAGATAATATGAAATAAAAACAATAAACTCAAATTACTATAATCAAATCACTGTATTACCTTTTTTACATTTGTTTGATGTGAAATCACTTGTTAAAGTTTTAAACTTTAAGTTATCATACATAGTTACTAATTGTGTAAATTTATCATGAATCAAGATTTATGTTGTTTTGTAACTTGAATATTTTAAATGTAATTTATGTTATAAATGACAGAACTCAAGTTTCTTAATGATGAGAGGGAGTTGGTTGGATGGTAAGCACCCCTCACTTCCAACCTAAAGGATGCCAGTTCTAGTCGCCGATGGAGCTAAACGCGTAGGAATTGGGTGAAGGTTCGAGTCACCAAGAGAGCAAAAGGGGTGGGAGTTCCTAGGGAGGATAAAAAATAAATAAAAAAAATGATAAAAAAAACTCTTTCAAAAGAATTAAATAAGATATTTAGACTATATTGTGTGGATTATAATAAACCCTTGTAGACTGTAATTATTGAAGTTCTAAAATCATATTTAAGTGGTTACGAATTACCACAAATTGATTTTAGAATCCACCACAAATTGCAAATTCATTTTGTGAGGACGTAATGGAGGTTCTATTAAACCGTCACAAATATGCTCATGACATATGTAATTATGGCAGTCTCTAAAACCGCCTCAATTAATTTTGTATGGATCAAAAACTCCCACAAATCGACAAATAATCCACTACAAAATGACCTTTTCTTTTGTAGTAAACATAATCACGTGAGATATCAATAAACAAAATATATTCATTACATGAAACTGACAATAATTCATCATTTCGCATTCAACCCTTATATTTTTTCCAACAGACATGGTATAGGTTTCACTATAGAGACAACTCATATGCATACATATATATAACTTGAAAATAACAACCATCATGTAACACTCTAAAATTTTTTAATTTATGGCCTGAATCATTTTTCATACGTAGGTGTTAAGGTCAATTATTTAGTGTGGGTATAAATTTGGAGATGAATTACTAAGGTCACAAGAATCCTCTAGCATAAAGTTAAGTTAAGAGGTTCTTTACCTATTGAGTTTTGATATAAAGTTCTATTTGAGTCGACTTCATACGATCATATCTCTTACAATATAAATAGTTATGTGACACTTAACATATCATATTAAAGATATTTGAATCTTCTTTCCAACGCCACCAAGTTTGCATCAATTGGAATTCAAATAAAAAGTTATGCTCATTTTGTTAGGCACTATCTTACAACCCACCGGCCGCGCGGCTGAGAAATTTTCTGCGCGGGCATACGCTGAGGCAGAAACTATTGCGTTCTTGCGTAGTTGCTTGCACGCCTGAGGTATTTTTCGCACGGAAGCGCGGGCGTCTAGATCTTTAAATATCCCTCAAAGACGTAGTTTTTCTCGGTTCATTAAGTTATCATAGAAAGATATATTTTCAAGAAATTACCTTCCTCCAATTTTCATCCTTCATCCAATGTAAGATTTTGACCATAGAATTTCATTTTTTTAATAAAATTCAAGCGCCAATTAATATCTATTATTCATGAAATCCGTAGATTCTTAAGAAAATCCATATATAAGGTTCAAGAAACTAATTCTTCTCATTTTTTCATCCAAAGGTCTCACATTTTTCAAGAATTTAGAGTGTATACGGTTTGTAAGACCATTCACAATGCTGAGCTAATTTGTCCTCACGTCATACATCTCAATTCAGTCAGTAGCAAATTGAATTTAGGATTTTACTCTTAGTTTTATGGAATTCTTAATATAAATTATGCTATTGCTCTGAATTTTTAAATTCTTATATTATGAGATTGTAATATGATGTATATTGATATTTTTGTGCTATTGTTCATGCTTATATTTTATATGAACCCTAATTGATGAGATTTTTTATTGAAATCTTTGTTGCATTTATTTTCATGCATTGCTTTTGGAATTTTAAAGTGAATTCGAGAGTATTTTGAAAGTATCTTCTGAAAAGAGTTTAAGGAAACACAAACGGTTTCAAAATAGCTATTTTCACATTGAGAAAAGAACTACTATTTTTAATAAAAGCGTAACCAGTTTTCAAAGCATTTCAGACAGATAAACAGAAGTTCAATTACCTCTTGAAGAATGTATTATATTTCACATTGAAAAGACAGTACTATTTTCAGAAGAGTACAAAGAGTTGTTAGAGTATTTCAAAAAGATTAAGTCCAACAATAGTTGTCCACTACTGACTTAGCACACCCCTTAAGAAACTATAAATAAAAGGATAATTTTACTATATCACATTTTGAATTTAATAAATACAACGTCTTGAAAAATGTAATAGGAAAATGATTATAATTAATGATAAGTGTAAGTTAGGAACGAAGTGTAAAATTGTCCACGAATTTCATAAAGTGGACAAGTATATTGTACATCTATTTTTAGAATAGTAGACAAGTACTTTTGGATAGATGGAGTGCCTCTTAAGCCTGTTGGAAGGATAGTCTGGTAATTGAATTTGGTGTAATTGGTGTAATTTCACTGTCTTATCCTATTTGGAAAGAATATAATTACTTGGTCAGCAGGTAATTGGTGTAATTGACATCATATAATTACACTCTACATTTCACAGACAGAGGCTGTGAATTGCTGATAATTAATTACATAGTGTAATTACCATCACCTTATTACTTTTTGATTTTTTTTCTATTTTTATTTTTTTTTGTGTATTTTTTCTTTACTTCTATAATTTTAAGTTCTTTGTTTTTTTGTTATTGTAAAAGTTTATTTTTTATTTTATATTATTATATTTTATTTTCTTCTTGTTTTCAATCTTACTTTATAGTTTACGTGATTCTATGTAATTTTCTCGTATTATCTAATTATTTATGTCATGCGTATCTTCTCATTAGCATAGTTTTATTACTATTCTAATTTTTAAATTTAAATAAAATTTATTATTAAGTAAGATTATAGACTTGCATTTTCTTTATTAAGAAAAAATAAAAATAAATCATATTTATTACTTTGTTGAAATTTGTTATAAGAGTATATGTTAAATTTTTTATTTTTAACTTATAACTCATGTTATATTTTCAATTCATTTGTTTTAGTAAGGGATAATGTACAAGTACCCCCTCAACCTATGCCTGAAATCTCAGAGACACACTTATACTATACTTGTCACGACCCAAATTTTTGCAAGTCGTGTTGGCACCTATGTTCCCAACCAATAGGTAAGCCAACCCAACATATTAACCCAACTAAACCAACAAATGAGTAAAAAGACCAACGCTTAGCAAGAATTTCCAACATTGAGTTCCTTATAAGTACGAAATGCGGAAGATAAAATATATCACCCCAAGAATTGGTGTCTTAAGTACAAGAGCTTCTAAAATTCGATGCAAGTCTGAAACTAATTGACAAATCTAACATAAGGGATATCCTGTTTGAATACTAATAACAGAATAAATAAAAGATAGAGGGAGGTGTGGGCCACAGAACAGCCAAGCAGCTCACCACAACTCCAAGCTCGGACTCAAATTGCTCCACGGGATGTGCTTCTACTCGGAATCAAATCTGCACCACAAAGAGTGCAACAAGCGTAGTATGAGTATGAAACCACGTGTACCAGTATGTCTCATTGACCGACAACGAAGAAGTAGTGACGGGAGTTATATAAGAAAATAAATTCTTAGATTGTACAAGTATATATATATATATATTACACTTACTATTTAAGTTTCATCAATAAAGGAAATCAACATTTAATATTTTCCAAACACCAAACGAAACATATAGTCATCAAGAATGAATGATGGGATGAAATGCAATGCAATATGATGCCATGCAATGATATGTCTCAGAATACCCAGTACTCACTCAACCGTATATACATGATACTCCTCGGAAATAAATCGAGAGTTCATGACCCATGGGGGACTCGCGAGGTCCATATACCGACACGGACGATCTCCATGTGTATGTGCGGACGATCTCAACGCACTATCATAATATCAAACAATATTCGCACGGACGTTCTCCACGTGCCCAAATTTACAATCTTAATATCTCACCATCCCCAGCACGGACGATCTCCACGTGCCCAACTTAAACTCAATCTCATGTCAATGCATGTATACAATATCATTTCAATATAAGGGGATAATGATGCATCTCACTCAATCAATATCAACATACTACATAACCACCTCAATTTTTAACAACTATACGGGTGTAATAAAGAAACACAATCACACAAAAATTTCAAGTCAATAATATATCACCTAATGCCCATATGCTTTGGCATTCTCAACTTACAATCCACTTCTATAGTGGAAATTTTCCTTTTTATAACACCGGTACTCGTACCAATGCCCGTCACACCATTGATACGAGACCCCCATCTTTCGCCCTTACCCCTTGGTCTATTTTCATTTTTAATCTTTAATTAGGAAAACGTCCTTCAACAAGTCTAAAAAATCTTAACATACCTTGAACGCCGAATACGTGCCACCAATCCTCACGATTTTTCCTTCCCTTTTTGCAAAGTTTCCAAACGTTCCCAATCTACCAATTATGCAATATTCGTAAGCAATAAATCTATAGACATCCATAGAGCTATACCTCTATTCCGAACCCCAAAACCCATTCAACCTAATGATACCAAAAACTAACATCCATAATAACTAATTAAATTCATAAATTTAGTGTCCTCTAGTTTACACCAAGTCTCATATTCCTAAATTTTAAGCCTAGGATTAAATCTCAATTTACCATGATATTTATATAATACAAATAAATAACCAAATTGATTAGCTATATTAACACTACAACAATAAGTAATGACTATAAGAAATTTCAAAAATTTTAACCCACTACTAACAGAACCTGTAGCCTTAACCATGACCAAAAGAAAAATAACAATAATAATAGAAATAAACAAACAGAAAATACATAGAATCCCATTTATGTACAAAATCTTATTTTGTGTTTTTCCTATACTCAAAACTCACCCAAATATGTGTATATATATAACCAATTTCTTGATCTCAATCTAAAGTTAAATCTTAAATCCTCTAAATACATAATATTAATGTTGTTCACGTAATATAATATACCTATAATTAATTACTTAGTTTACTATTTCAAAACTTATAACATAATGTGATAACTATGAGAAATATTCCAAGATTTATCCAAAATTATGTAAAATAGTTTCTAAATAATGAAATCAATATTAAATTATCATAAATTTTCCATGCCTAAATGTGACCCCCTAAGTCAAAATTTATACCCAGAACCTTATTAATTACCACTAGGAACTACAGGTTCCAAATCACAAAGAAAGCAAAACAATTTTTTTTTATCCTACTGACTATATTTCAATTTCCCAACATATTTAATCCTTCCAAAAATATTGAATCATCGTTCCCTGCTACTATTTTCCAACAAATTTTTCTATCAACTCGATAAAATGAGAATTTCCGAATAGTAAATAGATCAATAATGGATCATATTTCAACCTAAACTACACTAACTACGACCCTTATGATTCCAATAATAACAAGAGAACAATTAATTCCAACCACAAGAAAAAAAACAAACAAAACTATTCAGTACTATTCTATTTCAAATCTTTATAACCCATTGAAATAATACTAATACGGTGAGCATACATATCATTATGATCCATATAAAGGTCAAGAAAATTTCCAATCGTTCTTACCTGAAGATTTCGCTGGTTCCCTCACGTTCTGTCTTCACACTGCCCAGGTAGTTTTCTAACCCTTTTATTTTCTGCCTTTCTAAAGTTAATTAAGTAAAATAAATAAACTAATCCCACTAACCTAAATCAATTAGTGGGTCAAGTAAAAAGGTATTAAATGAATTATGGATATGACCCACTAACTATTAACTATATTAATTCTTCACTAAAATTTTTATCAACTAAATATTCTTAGTTTCGAATAGTTTAAAAATACCCCTTTAAATTTTCAAAAGGAGTCAAACTAGTCCTAGTTCTCAAAATGACCTAGCAGGTCGTTACATCACCTACCACTTAAACAAACGTTCGTCCTCGAACGGGAAAAGAAGAGAGCTAACCTGAACGCTCAAAAAGATGAGGATATTTACTCCTCATGTCTGACTCTGTCTCCCATGTAGCCTCCTCCACTGGACGATGCTTCCACTGAACCTTTACTGAAGCAATCTCCTTGGACCTTAGCTTCCGAATTTGTCTATCCAAATTGGTGAACGACTCTTCCTCAAAAGTCAAATTCTGATCAAGTAACACTGAATCCCATTGAATCACATGATCACCACCTTGGTGATACTTCCTAAGCATTGAAATATGAAATACAGGATGAACACCTGACAAACCAGGTGGCAAAGCCAACTGATACGCCACCTCACCAATACGCTCAACAATCTCGAAAGGACCAATATACCTTGGGCTCAACTTTCCCTTCTTTCCAAACCTCATCACACCCTTCATGGGTGAAACCTTAAATAAAACCCTCTCTCCAACCATAAACTCTAAATCACGAACCTTCCTATCTGCGTAACTCTTTTGCCTGCTCTGAGCCATGAGAAGTCTATCTTGGATCAACTTGACCTTGTCCAAGGACTCCCTTAACAAATCTGTACCCCATGGTCTAACCTCAAATGCGTCAAACCAACCAATTGGAGATCGACATCTCCTACCATACAAAGCCTCAAATGGTGCCATCTCAATGCTCGAATGATAACTATTATAGTAAGCAAACTCCGCTAATGGCAAGAACTGATCCCAGTGACCACCAAAGTCAATCACACACGCCCGCAACATGTCCTCAAGAACCTGAATAGTCCTCTCAGACTGACCATCAGTCTGAGGGTGAAAGGCTGTACTAAGATCCACCCGAGTGCCCAACTCTTTCTGCATTGACCGCCAGAAATGAGATGTAAATTGAGTGCCACGATCTGAAATAATACAAATAGGAACCCCATGCAAACGAACTATCTCTCGAATATAGATTTTGGCTAACTTCTCTGAATTATAGGTCTTCTGAACTGGTACAAAGTGTGCAGACTTAGTCAGTCGATCCACAATGACCCATATAGCATCAAACTTACCCAAAGTACATGGCAATCCTACCACAAAGTCCATAGCAATACGCTCCCACTTCCACTCAGGTATAGGCATCCTCTGTGTCGCACCTCCAGGCTTTTGGTGTTCATACTTCACTTGCTGACTATTCAGACACTGGGATACAAAATCTACTATGTCCCTCTTCATACGACACCACCAATAATGTTGCTTCAAGTCACGATACATCTTAGTAGCCCCCGGATGAATAGAGTACCTCGAACTATGAGCCTCCTCCATGATCAATCTAGTCAAATCACCTGTACGAGGAACACAGATACGACCTTTAATCCTCAAAACTCCTTCACTATCAAGAATTGCAGCCTTAGCTTCTCCTTTCAACACCTTGTCCCTAATCTTACATAAATCACCATCATCAAACTGTTGAGCCCGAATCTGCTCCAACAAGGATGACCTAGCCTCCATATAAGCCAACACCTTACCAGATTCTGAAATATCAAGTCTCACAAAGCTATTGGCCAGGGATTGGACATCCCTAGCTAAGGGACGCTCGCCAACCTGTAACATGGCTAGGCTACCCATACTTACCGCCTTCCGACTCAAGGCATCTGCTACAACATTTGCTTTGCCTGGGTGATAAAGAATAGTCATATCGTAGTCTTTGAGCAACTCCAACCATCTCCTCTGCCTCAAATTTAGATTCCTCTGATTGAATATATACTGGAGACTACGATGATCCGTGAACACCTCACAATGCACACCATGAAGATAATGCCTCCAAATCTTTAATGCAAACACCACCGCCGCCAACTCTAAATCATGAATAGGGTAGTTCTTCTCATGAACCTTTAACTGCCTCGAAGCATAAGCTATCACCCTTCCCTTCTGCATCAACACACAACCAAGACCAACCTGAGAAGCATCACAATATACGACAAAACCCTCTCCCTCCACGGGTAGGGTCAAAATCAGAGCAGTAGTCAATAAAGTCTTGAGCTTTTGGAAACTAACCTCACATTCATCAGACCACTGAAAAGTCACCTCCTTCTGTGTCAATCTAGTTAATGGAGATGCAATGGATGAGAAACCCTCAACAAACCGTCGATAATAACCTGCAAGGCCCAAGAAACTTTGAATCTCAGTAACTGAAGTAGGTCTGACCCAATCTCTAACCGCCTCAATCTTCTTAGGATCCACCATGATACCCTCCTTGGACACTACATGTCCCAAGAATGCTACCGAACTAAGCCAAAACTCACACTTTGAAAACTTTGCATAAAGCTTCTTCTCCTTTAGAATCCCAAGAACAATCCTCAAATGATGCTCATGTTCCTCCTTAGTGCGTGAGTATATCAATATATCATCTATGAAGACAATAACAAAGGAATCTAAATACGGTCTGAACACTCCATTCATCAAGTCCATAAAAGCTGTTGGGGCATTAGTCAGTCCGAAAGACATCACCAAAAACTCGTAATGACCATAACGTGTTCGAAAAGCCGTCTTAGGGATATCCTCCGCCCTAACCTTCAGCTGATGATAGCCAGATCTCAAGTCAATTTTGGAGAAAACTGAAGCACCCTGCAACTGATCAAATAAATCATCAATACGAGGTATCGGATACTTATTTCTGATGGTTACCTTGTTCAACTGCCGATAGTCAATACACATACGCATAGATCCATCTTTTTTCTTCACCAAATAACACTGGAGCACCCCAAGGAGATACATTTGGTCTAATAAAACCTTTGCTCAACAAATCCTGCAACTGCTCCTTCAACTCCTTCAATTTAACCGGTGCCATACGATAAGGAGGAATGGAAATAGGCCGAGTGCCTGGCTCCACATCAATACAAAAATCAATATCACGATCTGGTGGAAGACCTGGCAAATCGGTCGGAAATACTTCTGAAAATTCACTCACTACTGGAATAGATTCAAGCATAGGAGTCTCAATACTAGTATCTCGAATGTGGGCCAAGTAAGCCAAACATCCTCTCTGTACCAACTAACGAGCCTTAAGGAATGATATCACACCCTTAGAAGGGTGACTAAGAGAACCTCTCCATTCTACTATAGAAATTCCAGGCATAGCTAAAGTGATGGTCTTGGCATGACAATTTAAAATTGCGTGGTAAGAAGATAACCAATCCATACCAAGAATCACATCAAAATATATCATATCTAAGACCTTTAAATCTGCATGAGTGTCATACCCCATCAAAGTAACAGTACATAATCGATACACCCGATCTACAACTACAAAATTCCCCACAGGAGTAGAAACACGTATCGGCAAATCAAGAGACTCACACAATATATCTAGACTAGGAGCAAAATATGTGGACACATAAGAATAAGCAGAGCCTGGATCAAATAATACAGTAGCTGGTCGATAACAAACCGGAATAATACCTGTGATAACAGCATCTGAGGCTTCAGCCTCTGGCCTACCTGGAAGAGCATAACAGTGAGAACGACCTCCATCAGATTGTGAACCTCCACGACCACCACCTCGACCAGAAGGAGAACCACCTCTACCTGAATGAGAACCACCTCTACCATTCTGTGCACCACCCCTAGCTGGAGGTTGTGTAGCCCTGGAAGTCGAAGCCTGAGAATCCTGATGTAAGACACCACGTCTGGTCCTAGGGCAGTCTCTCACAAAGTGTCCCATATCACCACACTCAAAGCAACCCCTACAAGACGCAGGCTAATGAGAGGAACCTGAATGACCAGAATGCCCTCCACGAACTACAGGTCTAGAAGATGGACCCTGCGAAGTATGTACCGAGCTCGAAGAGTTATGCCCAGCGTAACCAGTCTCAGAAGCTGGTATAGCAGCATGAATGGGTCTGCTGGACTGAGGGTGATAACCTCTGCCCAAGTAAGCCCGACTCCTAGGCGGAGCACCACCATAATCACCTGAATAACGAGTCCTCTTGCCCTCTCGCTGCTCAAATCCCTCACGTCGAATCATCTCCAACTCCTTAGCAGCATCTACCACTTTCTGGAATGGAACACCAGAAGCAACATTGCTCTTGTACTCTTAAGACCGATGAACCTAGTGCTCTGATACCAAATTTGTTACGACCCAAATTTTTGCAAGTCATGATGGCACCTATGTTCCCAACCAATAGGTAAGCCAACCCAACATATTAACCCAACTAAACCAACAAATGAGTAAAAAGACCAACGCTTAGCAAGAATTTCCAACATTGAGTTCCTTATAAGTACGAAATGCGAAAGATAAAATATATCACCCCAAGAATTGGTGTCTTAAGTACAAGAGCTTCTAAAATTCGATGCAAGTCTGAAACTAATTGACAAATCTAACATAAGGGATATCCTGTTTGAATACTAATAACAGAATAAATAAAAGATAGAGGGAGGTGTGGGCAACGGAACAGCCAAGCAGCTCACCACAACTCCAAGCTCGGACTCAAATTACTCCACGGGATGTGCTTCTACTCGAAATCGAATCTGCACCACAAAGAGTGCAACAAGCGTAGTATGAGTACGAAACCACGTGTATCCAGTATGTCTCATTAACCGACAACGAAGAAGTAGTGACGGGAGTTATATAAGAAAATAAATTCTTAGATTGTACAAGTATATATATATATATATATATATATATATATATATATATTACACTTACTATTTAAGTTTCATCAATAAAGGAAATCAACATTTAATATTTTCCAAACACCAAACGAAACATATAGTCATCAAGAATGAATGATGAGATGAAATGAAATGCAATATGATGCCATGTATGATATGTCTCAGAATACCCAGTACTCACTCAACCGTATATACATGATACTCCTCAGAAATACATCGAGAGTTCATGACCCATGGGGGACTCGCGAGGTCCATATACCGACACGGACGATCTCCACGTGTCTGTGCGGACGATCTCAACGCACTATCATAATATCAAACAATATTCGCACGGACGGTCTCCACATGCCCAAATTTACAATCTTAACATCTCACCATCCCCAGCACGGACGATCTCCACGTGCCCAACTTAAACTCAATCTCATGTCAATGCATGTATACAATATCATTTCAATATGAGGGGATAATGATGCATCTCACTCAATCAATATCAACATACTACATAACCACCTCAATTTTTAACAACTATACGGGTGTAATAAAGAAACACAATCACACAAAAATTTCAAGTCAATAATATATCACCTAATGCCCATATGCTTTGGCATTCTCAACTTACAATCCACTTCTATAGTGGAAATTTTCCTTTTTATAACACCGGTACTCGTACCAATGCCCGTCACACCATTAATACGAGACCCCCATCTTTCGCCCTTACCCCTTGGTCTATTTTCATTTTTAATCTTTAATTAGGAAAACGTCCTTCAACAAGTCTAAAAAGTCTTAACATACCTTGAACGCCGAATACGTGCCACCAATCCTCACGATTTTTCCTTCCCTTTTTGCAAAGTTTCCAAACGTTCCCAATCTACCAATTATGCAATATTCGTAAGCAATAAATCTATAGACATCCATAGAGCTATACCTCTATTCTGAACCCCAAAACCCATTCAACCTAATGATACCAAAAACTAATAACGACCTGCTAGGTCGTTTTGAGAACTAGGACTAGTTTGACTCCTTTTGAAAATTTAAAGGGGTATTTTTAAACTATTCGAAACTAAGAATATTTAGTTGATAAAAATTTTAGTGAAGAATTAATATAGTTAATAGTTAGTGGGTCATATCCATAATTCATTTAATACCTTTTTACTTGACCCACTAATTGATTTAGGTTAGTGGGATTAGTTTATTTATTTTACTTAATTAACTTTAGAAAGGCAGAAAATAAAAGGGTTAGAAAACTACCTGGGCAGTGTGAAGACAGAACGTGAGGGAACCAGCGAAATCTTCAGGTAAGAACGATTGGAAATTTTCTTGACCTGTATATGGATCATAATGATATGTATGCTCACCGTATTAGTATTATTTCAATGGTTTATAAAGATTTGAAATAGAATAGTAATGAATAGTTTTGTTTGTTTTTTTTCTTGTGGTTGGAATTAATTGTTCTCTAGTTATTATTGAAATCATAAGGGTCGTAGTTAGTGTAGTTTAGGTTGAAAGATGATCCATTATTGATCTATTTACTATTCGGAAATTCTCATTTTATCGAGTTGATAGAAAAATTTGTTGGAAAATAGTAGTAGGGAATGATGATTCAATATTTTTGGAAGGATTAAATATGTTGGGAAATTGAAATAGAGTCAGTAGGATAAAGAAAAAATTGTTTTGCTTTCTTTGTGATTTGGAACCTGTAGTTCCTAGTGGTAATTAATAAGGTTCTGGGTATAAATTTTGACTTAGGGGGTCATATTTAGGCATGGAAAATTTATGATAATTTAATATTGATTTCATTGTTTAGAAACTATTTTACATAATTTTGGATAAATCTTGGAATATTTCTCATAGTTATCACATTATGTTATAAGTTTTGAAATAGTAAACTAAGTAATTAATTATAAGTATATTATATTACGTGAACAACATTAATATTATGTATTTAGAGGATTTAAGATTTAACTTTAGATTGAGATCAAGAAATTGGTTATATATATATACATATTTGGGTGAGTTTTGAGTATAGGAAAAACACAAAATAAGATTTTGTACATAAATGGGATTCTATGTATTTTCTGTTTGTTTATTTCTATTATTATTGTTATTTTTCTTTTGGTCATGGTTAAGGCTACAGGTTCTGTTAGTAGTGGGTTAAAATTTTTGAAATTTCTTATAGTCATTACTTATTGTTGTAGTGTTAATATAGCTAATCAATTTGGTTATTTATTTGTATTATATAAATATCATGGTAAATTGAGATTTAATCCTAGGCTTAAAATTTAGGAATATGAGACTTGGTGTAAACTAGAGGACACTAAATTTATGAATTTAATTAGTTATTATGGATGTTAGTTTTTGGTATCATTAGGTTGAATGGGTTTTGGGGTTCGGAATAGAGGTATAGCTCTATGGATGTCTATAGATTTATTGCTTACGAATATTGCATAATTGGTAGATTGGGAACGTTTGAAAACTTTGCAAAAAGGGAAGGAAAAATCGTGAGGATTGGTGGCACGTATTCGGCGTTCAAGGTATGTTAAGACTTTTTAGACTTGTTGAAGGACGTTTTCCTAATTAAAGATTAAAAATGAAAATAGATCAAGGGGTAAGGGCGAAAGATGGGGGTCTCGTATCAATGGTGTGACGGGCATTGGTACGAGTACCGGTGTTATAAAAAGGAAAATTTCCACTATAGAAGTGGATTGTAAGTTGAGAATGCCAAAGCATATGGGCATTAGGTGATATATTATTGACTTGAAATTTTTGTGTGATTGTGTTTCTTTATTACACCCGTATAGTTGTTAAAAATTGAGGTGGTTATGTACTATGTTGATATTGATTGAGTGAGATGCATCATTATCCCCTCATATTGAAATGATATTGTATACATGCATTGACATGAGATTGAGTTTAAGTTGGGCACGTGGAGATCGTCCGTGCTGGGGATGGTGAGATGTTAAGATTGTAAATTTGGGCACGTGGAGACCGTCCGTGCGAATATTGTTTGATATTATGATAGTGCGTTGAGATCGTCCGCACAAACACGTGGAGATCGTCCGTATCGGTATATGGACCTCGCGAGTCCCCCATGGGTCATGAACTCTCGATGTATTTCTGAGGAGTATCATGTATATACGATTGAGTGAGTACTGGGTATTCTGAGACATATCATTACATGACATCATATTGCATTGCATTTCATCCCATCATTCATTCTTGATGACTATATGTTTCGTTTGGTGTTTGGAAAATATTAAATGTTGATTTCCTTTACTGATGAAACTTAAATAGTAAGTGTAATATATATATATACTTGTACAATCTAAGAATTTATTTTCTTATATAACTCCCGTCACTACTTCTTCATTGTCGGTCAATGAGACATACTGGGTACACGTGGTTTCGTACTCATACTACACTTGTTGCACTCTTTGTGGTGCAGATTCAATTCCGAGTAGAAGCACATCCCGTGGAGCAATTTGAGTCCGAGCTTGGAGTTGTGGTGAGCTGCTTGGCTGTTCCGTGGCCCACACCTCCCTCTATCTTTTATTTATTCTGTTATTAATATTCAAACAGGATATCCCTTATGTTAGATTTGTCAATTAGTTTCAGACTTGCATCGAATTTTAGAAGCTCTTGTACTTAAGACACCAATTCTTGGGGTTATATATTTTATCTTCCGCATTTCGTACTTATAAGGAACTCAATGTTGGAAATTCTGCTAACCGTTGGTCTTTTTACTCATTTATTGGTTTAGTTGGGTTAATATGTTGGGTTGGCTTACCTATTGGTTGGGAACATAGGTGCCATCACGACTTGCAAAAATTTGGTCGTGACAATACTAAGGTCCTATTACCTCCTGAACTTATTTTATTAATAATTTTCTACCCCTTTTGGCCTATGTGGCACTATATTGTGGGCCAAACGCTGGTTGACTTTTTTTTCTCAAGCTAGTGCCACGAAGGCCGAAAAGGGATAGAAAATTATTTATAAAATAAGTTTAGGGGGGTAACATGACCTAAGCATAGTATAAGAGTGTCTCTGGGATTTCGGTCATTGTTTAAGGGGGTACTTGTGCATTCCCCTTTTAGTAATATTGAATTTACATTGCACATCATTTTTTAATTAGACTTGATAGATTATATTTTTGTTAAACATTTAATAATTTATGACATTGTATTTATTTATCATTCTTTTTATCGAACTGCATATCACCATGTTCGTAGAAACTTCATACTTTTAGTTGTTACGATTAATTCAATTGAAATATTTTAATTTGAAAAAATATAAATCAATTATTTTTTTCATAATATTAGTTACAGAAAATATGTTTATTAATTTATATATATATTTTTTTAAAATATATATATATCTTAAATATTTAATTTAATGTCATTTATAGAGTTTCTTATTTGTCTAGCATAAATTTTAAATAATTAATTTTATTTTAAAAATATATTATAATTTATAATTGCAATTGTGCATCCAAAGAGAACATGTGTAATAACATTGTGACACTCGACATGTGTAATTACAATGTAATTACATTGTCGCAATCAAACAGGTCAGTGTAGTTACTAGGATAAAATTACTACCTTAGTAATTATACCAAATTTCGATTACCAAGTGGGTTTCCAAACAAACCTTTAAAGAGATTCTTTTGAGTAATTATCTCAACCCGCTGAACATTTTATATGAGTAATTTCAGTGGAACGAACTTTATGATTTTTTATTAAAAAACATTATGTGGCTCAACCATCAGAATGCATGAGATTAGTTCAGAGTATTCTAATAATCCTTTTTACGATATTGTTGTTATAATGTCACATTTAAGGCATAGAAAGGAATAAGTGTTTTTTTTCTAACATGTGCTCATAATTTTAATTTTTCCACATAATTTTAGTGGAAAGGTTATCTTGAATAAAATATAGTTATATTCAATTGCGGTCTTAAAATATTGAAATTGTAAGTGCATTCGTTTATGATGAGTTGGTAATACCAAGACCCTTAAATGGTCGCACCTCATATTTAAATTAGTAAGTGGATCTTTTACCATGAATAAAAGTAACAATTTTTCCTTCAAGTTAACTCGATACTTCATATCCTGAGTAATGGTACCATTAAGACCTTAAGCAACTAAGTGAATATTATCTAGTAACCGTGAGAAATAATTTTTTCAAGGATATCTGATACAATAAACTCAAGTTTGGATAAATTCAACATGATGAGATTATAAGGAGAATAAGCTAAGTGAACTAAATTAGGATTTGATATCTTTGCAAGTAGAAACTTCATGTTGATAACATATTGCAAAATTTAGTTTAACATAATATAATTATGGGATAATACATAAACATGACCTTTAACTTGGCTTAAGTGGACAACTATGTCCTCCAACTTTGAGTGTGCACAAGTAGACAACTAAACTTGTATAAAATAAAACAAGTAAACAACTAAACTTGTATAAAATAAAACAAGTAGACACAGGTGTCCGACATGACATAATACATGTAGGACACAAAATTGCCATGTAGGAAGAATGTGTCCATTTGTTCAATTTTATTCAAGTGTCTGCTTGTGCACATTCAAAGTTAAAGGTCATAATTGTCACGTCAAGTTAAGGGTCATGTTTATGTATTATGCCTATAATTATAAAGCGAAGAAGACGAGATATTTAGATGAAAGAGAGAATGCTTTTTTTTTAAGTGTATCTAACAACAGTAAATGATATCTCTATTAATAGATTGAGATATCATTCCAAAGGCCACCATGTTATGTACTCAAACTAGTAGATACACTATTAAATGTCCACGTCCACTAGTTCATACATGAATATAAGTAATTGATAAATAAACTAAATGAATAATCCATTAGTTCAGTAAATTTATAACAAATATCGTAAATTTTTATGTATCAATAATATATTCCTTAATACACAGTAGAAAGTATTAGTACACGTATCGTAAAAGAAAATATCCAATGAAATACTATTAATATACAAAATCAATACATTACCTTATTTTTATTCATACACTCTGCTAAATGATTCCTTAAAAATTGTAATATTCATTCATATTTGAAATAAAATATTACTATAATTTTTACAATACCATGCACCTGAAAAAGGTGTAATTTTCCCTAAAATTGAAAGATAACTTGTATCATCTTCATCCTACCTTCCTTATTTCTTCGAAGTGGGATACACAGAGCAAAAATATAATTAACAGAAAAGAATCATCCAACGGTTCACAATGAAGCAAGTTATCCAGGGCCTACAATGGATATTCATTCAACTAAAAGTGAAATAATACCAACTCCTCTATCTAGGGTTTCAAATCCAAAACCTCCACACTGTTTCTGGAAGACCCATTACATCACTTCTTCAAGATGCAATCATATCACACTGAATTCTGCACCAAAGGTGTAAACTTTTATCTGTAAGTTGCTTTTTTCCTATTCGATTTCTGTGAGCTATTCTTGATTTATACAGAATATAAGTAGTGGGATTTTGACTAAATTTGGTTATAAGTATTAAAGTTTGAATCTTGAAAAGTTTTTGGAAGTAATTATATGGGGAAATCAGGTGGTAGGAAGAAAAAGGGTCAAAATCAAGGGGAGAACCATAAACCTGTTGTTAATGGTACTGTTGATTTGGACTCATCAATTTTTTTAAAAAGAGCCCACGAACTGAAAGAAGAGGGAAACAAAAGGTTTCAGGCTAAGGATTTTGTCGGGGCTTTACAACAATATGATAATGCTCTCAAACTTACACCAAAAACTCACCCAGAAAGAGCTGTGTTCCATAGCAACAGAGCAGCCTGTATGATGCAAATGAAACCCATAGATTATGATTCTGTTATTTCTGAGTGTACTATGGCACTTCAGGTTCAGCCTCGGTTTGTTCGAGCTCTTCTGCGAAGGGCCCGTGCACTTGAGGCTGTGTGTAAGTATGAAATGGCAATGCAAGATGTGCAAATGCTATTGGATGCTGATGGGAATCATCAGGATGCCTTGGAAATTGCAGGGCGATTGAGCATGATACTTGGTCCTCGCCAGGATGCCCAGCAAGACCTCCAGAGCCGCCCATCTCCAGCTGCACTTGGTGCATCTGCAGTGGGTGCCGCCTCTATTGCTGGTCTAGGACCCTGTTTACCTTCTCGATCAATGTCTAAGAAGCCAGTACCATCAACTGGGGCTATGGTTGTGTCAGTTAATAGTAAACCCAATAAGCCCTCTTATGTTATGCCAGCTGAAAATGGTACTCAGGCCAAAGTTCAGTTGCCAAGGGTTTCCTTGAAGCCTTCAACTGGTCCTTCTAAACCTAATGTAAGTCCTAGTAGGGATGATCAGAAGGAGAATGCTTCTACTTCAGCATCAATAACAGTCCATGGACATTCTAAAGAGGCTGTGAGTCGTTGGAGGCCATTGAAGCTTGTTTATGATCATGATATAAGACTTGCCCAAATGCCTGTAAATTGCAGTTTTAGAGTCTTAAGGGATATTGTTATGAAACGGTTTCCGATGTCCAAATCTGTTCTTGTTAAATATAAGGACAGTGACGGTGATTTGGTAACTATTACCTGTACGGCTGAGCTTAGATTGGCCGAGTCCTGGGTTGATAGTCTAGTACCAAAAGACCCTGATGCAGATGAAGGTGACTTCATAGGGATGTTGAGATTGCATATTGTCGAGGTGAGTCCTGAACAAGAACCAGCTTTGTTGGAAGAGGAAGAGAGGCCTGTTGAGAGTGAGGAGAATATAGCAGATGAGAGTGTATCCCACTCTTCACTAAGTGATTCCGTTGTGGAAACTCTGGAAAGTGAGATTAACAAGTCAGAGAAGGGCATTACGAAAGAGAAAACCATAACAGAAGATCCTGAATGCAAGGAGGTTGAGATGGATGATTGGTTGTTCGAGTTTGCTCAGTTATTCAGGACTCATGTTGGCATTGATCCGGATGCCCACATTGACCTGCACGAGCTTGGGATGGAGCTTAGCGCTGAAGCCCTTGAGGAGACTGTGACAAGTGAAGCAGCTCAAGCTCTTTTTGACAAGGCTGCCTTAAAGTTTCAGGAAGTGGCTGCTCTGGCTTTTTTCAACTGGGGAAATGTTCACATGTGTGCAGCAAGGAAACGAATGCCAATTGATGATTCTGCGTCAAAGGAGACGATGGCTATCAAGCTTCAAGCAGCATATGACTGGGTGAAAGAAAAATATTCTCTGGCCAAAGAGAAGTATGAGGAGGCTCTCTCGATTAAACCAGACTTTTACGAGGGGTTGTTAGCATTAGGGCAGCAGCAATTTGAAATGGCAAAACTTCACTGGTCCTTTGTCTTGGCTAAGAAAGAGGACCTGTCAAGTTGGGATCGTACTGAGACGCTTGCTCTATTTGAAAGTGCAGAAGAGAAAATGAAAGCAGCAACTCAGATGTGGGAAAAGCTGGAGGAGCTTAGGGATAATGAACTAAAAGATCCTAGTACAAGCAAGAAGGATGAACTACTAAGGAGAAAGAAGAAACAGGGAAGTGGTCCTGAAGGTGAGGTGTCAGCTACAGGTGGTCCAGGTGAAATTTCAGCTGATGAGGCTGCACAGCAAGCTGCTGTAATGCGATCTCAAATACATTTATTTTGGGGTAATATGCTTTTTGAGCGGTCTCAAGTTGAATGTAAATTGGGGTTGATTGGTTGGAAGGAGAAGCTTGATACTGCTGTTGAAAGATTTAAGCTTGCTGGAGCTTCTGAAATTGACATCTCAACAGTTCTGAAGAATCATTGTTCCAATGAAGAAGCTACCCAGGGATCTCAGGAAATGGTTGAGAGCCTGAAGACTGAGGGGAATGATAATCCAAATGACTAGAATGATGCTAGTAAAGCTTAGGCTACCTGACACTAATTTTAGCAATATTTATTTTTCTTACAAACAACATTTATGTTCACGAGATAAGAAAATTTTGGCCTTGCAACGTCAATTATACATTTAAGTTTTTATGATGAAACAAGAAGTTTGCTGTTATATGGGAACTATTATGATATAGTCAATTTTTTAAACAAACATTTGTTCTTTGAAATAGGTTTCTTGTTATTTCTCTTCTCCTTTCTTGCTCCCTTTCCGAAGTACATAGTTCGGATTCTGTCTGTTTCATGGCTGATGAGATGTTTCTAACGTTCTGGGATAGTTGTTCTGTTTGATAGTGATTTTGGAACTTGTGATGCATAGCTATTATATTTGCTGTTAAACATTTTCAAAATGATTCATAAGCAAGCCTGCCTCTTTGTCTTGTTTAGACACTAATGCCTGAAGTCCTATGTGAAGTTCTCTTGTCATTTCTGAGGAAGAACCCTGATGAGCTTCCTTGAAGTGTATGTGCCATTTATCCTGTTATTGTGACAGTAAAATTCGTTGTATGATCATAGATATCTAATATGATTATAGCAAAATTTTACATGCAACAGAAGACCATAGTTCTTTATGGGTTACATGTTTTCCATCCAAGATTATGTTGGCCACCCATGCCTCTTATTGTGCTTGTCTCCTTTTTCATTTGCCTCACTTTCTGAGAATTCACGTAACCTTTGGTTTCATCTTTGAAATGGGAAAAAATGGCGAGGGCTATCTACTGTTGAGCTGGAACCAGTTAAAGGGGTTCAATACAGAAGCTTTTGTCTCTCTATCTGTGCACCTATAATTTGTGATCCAGTATGGGGTAGCATTATCTCAGATTTGTAGATCTTATCTAAACATGCATATAGGTAATGGATTTGTGAGAACCCCAAGGTCATTAGTGTGTGCTCTAGGCATAGTAGTAGCAGCCTGGAGATGCTAGGTTCGATTTTCTGTGACACTTGGTGTGAGCCCATCTGCTTTAACTTTGGTGCACGCGGTTACTCAATCTCTATGCTTGTGGGCTGTAAAGGCTGTTTGATGGATTGTGTGCCTCGTGCTAACACGGACACCACCCTCATAAAAAATAAATGTGTGGGGATATGGATGCTCAATGTGGACGAAGCTAATGAGCAGGATCAGAGCTCGTCTTCCATTACATCCCTTTCTAGGGAGCTTTTTTTTCTTTTTTAAATCTGTATGTCCAATGTTTAAACTTCTGCTGTTCTTTCTTCTGTTAATCCCTTTTGTTCTGGTAGATCCAGAATAACATTCTTTTAATTCAAGCAGTTCTAGCCGTTAAGGAACATGAGAACTGGAATTAGGTACACGTGTGTGTTTTTAAGTGTTATGCACAGTATAATTTTCCAGAATGATGTTCAACTTACCGTCCTTCGCTGACTGTCTGAATTCTGATGCACTTCACATACATTGTTTGCAGGTTTAGATGTTGTTGCTAACTTTTCTAGTATCTGCATACCTAGTGCTCATTTGTTAGGAGGAAAGATTACTACTCATTTGGTATGAGGTATAAGGGATAATAATCCCGGGGATGAAATGCAGGATTATTTTTTCCTGTGTTTGGTTAGGGGTATTAGTTAGTCTCAGGGATATATGGTGGGATGTCCCAATCCATGGAATAAGTTCACCAGCTCTGTGTTTTAGAGATATAATATTAATACTGATTCCATGTTTGGTTTGGATTGCTAAGCTCTTTAATATTGGGTTTAAGTTCTTGCAATAAGAAACTAAAATATTTACACAATCAGGTCAGGACAATGTAGTTGTAGGTAAATATCTGCACTAAAAATTCAATAAAAATGATATTAATATGCTGTGATCGTGTAAAAATAATGTTAATGATATTGGTGTATATAATGTAAATACCTTCCAGGCTTCAATGAACATGAATGAAGATCATTACATTTAACTAGGTATGGCAAATGGATGATGCGGGGTGAAAATGAAAATGTCAGCTTTATGGTTTCCATAAAGAATCTCCTGAAAATGTCACCAGTGATTTAGTGGAAGAAAAAGAGTATATATCTGTCTAGTTACCATGTCATTTCCTTCTTTTAACAAAAGGGGCATCATAGATAGGATATTCTTTTGCTCAATGAATTTATCAGGTTGCCCTTGTAAGTGACCTGATTGTATGAATCTTGACATCGTGCGTAAAACTTAAACTCAATAAATTAGTATGCTGGGAATAAAAGATTTCATAGGAAATCTGAGAACTTTACAATCAAATCCTCTTAGCATATCACACTACCAGACAAGAGTACATAAACAAAACCCAAGTTGCACAAAGCAAGATAAAGCACCCCACTAATTAAACCAACATTAACAAATTATTACAACATCATTATCTTAGTACTAAACAATCTTTTCTTCCCATTCCCATTAATTAGTGTTGTATTAATACTGGTCTCATCAAACAGTTGCTATTGGGCCCAAGTTGACAGCAGTTTCCACAGCCTTCATTGCTTCAAACCTTGGCTCTTTAGCTTGGAATTTGAGACCTGCATATAATTTCATATAATCCTCAAAAACAAATTTGGGATACATTATTGTGTTCTCTTTTTCTTCCTTCTCCAGCAATTCTGGTGCTGGATAGATGACAGCATCACTCCCCGGATTGTAGAACGAAGCCAAGGACATTCTGTTTCCATCAGGCTGAGCAATCACCCTGTGCTCCACACTCTTGTATTTTCCATTAGTAATCACCTAAAAACCATCCAAAACACAAATCAACAATGTTATTAATGAGTTCAGCATCGAACTTTTACATCATCAGATCATTTAAAAAGATAGAGAATTGTCAATATTTAGTCAAACTAGTATGGATTTAACTTATATGTATGAGTAAATCCTTTTTACACTGTCTTATTTATCTTCTAGGTGATCTGATAGAGTAAAAATTCTCAGAGATAGCAAGGTATCCGAAGTAGTGACCTTGAAAATACAGTAGAGAACATGATGCTATATGTTAAATCACATTGATATATAATATATATCTGTGTATATAGGTTAAATCCTTGGATACCTCGAGTTGGTCACCGAGGTTGATGACAATGGAGTGGCGCATCGGTGGAACATCAATCCATTTGTCATCTTTGAGTAGTTGGAGACCACTGACTTTGTCATCTTGGAATAGAAGGATGATGCCACCAGCATCTGTGTGAGCCCTCAGCCCTTTAATGAGATCAGGCTTAGGACATGGTGGGTAGTTGCTAACTTTGGTGCCAAAAGTAGGACCCTTTGAGCCATAAAACACTTTCTTCAAGTAACCTTGCTCTAGTCCTAGATTTTCACACAGCAAATCCAACAGTTGCTCTGCTAGTTTCTCCAGTTTATCAGCAAACTCCTTCATGATTTTCCTGTCATGTTTCATGTTAAGTCAGCATGGAAAATCCACAGTTCCATAAGTATAATTTTTTATTTAGAATTAACTTAACCAAAGATTTCCTTTTTAACCTTAATGAAACGATTTATAGTCAGTCAATGAGTGTTTTAGACCACAAATTTCAAAAGTCTATCTTTCTTTTTTTCTTCTTAAATTTCATGTCAAGTCAAGCGACGTTATATAAATTTTGACGGTGGGAGTGGGGCAAAACACGGAGATCCCTCTGACCTATAATCATCTTCAAGATCAGGAACTTCTGAAATGTTTGAAACAGGAAGATGTTTCAAGAAGAAAGTACTTTCCCAGTCCAAATCATCAATTTCAGTCTGAACACCTTCAAGGCCTTTACTTGCCACCATTTCCTTGAACCTTTGTTCCATACACTTCTTGTAATGTTCCTTTGTGAACTTCTCTACTGTGTCCAGAAGCTCATGAGAGATCCCATGATTAATCACCTTCATATATACAGAAACATAGCAAAAAATAAGTGTTTATATAATCAGGTCATTTATAAGCAATAACAAGTAAATCTATGTGCTCATTTGAACTCGGTATTTTTAACGTGGAGCTTCAATACAAGATTAATGATTGAACTCATAAATTTTAAATCTTGAATCCGTCTCTGTACGTGACATGTGTATCATGATATCTCATAAAAGTTGTATGAGATACTATGGTGTCAATGTTACCTCAAAGAATCCCCAGTTCTCACAAGCATCTTTTATTTTCTCCAATGCTGCAGCCCTTTTTTCAGTGTTAAGCATCTCCATGTTAACTACTGGGAAAGTCTCCATCTTTTTCTATTATACTATTTCTCCCTCACACTTCAAAGCTCTTAATTAATTTCTGTGCAAGATGGATATGAATGGGTATTTGAAGGGGGTATTTATAAGACTTTTGTTAAGGTCATTCAGAAAAAGAAAAAATAATATTTTATTTTTCATAAAAATATAGAAACACAAGTAAATAAACAATGAAATCTAGGAAGTAAGTAGAGTAGTGGGGGATGTTATGTGTGTACATTCTGCTTAGGACCTACCAATGTTTTGGCTGAATATTAATCAGTCATATTTTGATTACTGTTGTGTCTTCTTTTTATTTGTCTCTCCTATCCTTTCGTGGGGTTCCTTTTAGTACTTCTTCTACTCTTTGCCTTACTTTTCTTATCGAGCATCGTAAAATCGCAAGTTCAATTTCCAGCAACAATGAAAAAGTCAAGTGATTTTTTTCCATCTATTATAGTCTTGATTGACAGAGTTATCTAAATGATGTTGCATATAAGAAGTGTCAGATATTATGCATAATTGGTCAAGATATACGAAAAATAAAACCTGAACATCATGATTATGAGAAAAAAAAAGAGTCCTAAAATATGCATTTAAAAATGTGATTCATGTGGTAAATGAAATGTATAAGATACTAAGGTTTAAATCAGAGTTGCATATTGAAATAAAGTAAGATACATTTAATAAATTAGTCGAGATATGTACGAGTTATAGTCCGATATCAAAATTATAGGAAAGAAAGGGGAAAAGTACTAAACTTTGGTCAATTAATACCCTTATAATTACTCGTATAATTCTTGAGGATTAAGTTCTGTCTTGAAATAGATAGACTTCACATGTTCAAATTCTTTTGGATAAAAAATTTAAATTTATCTCTCTATTTTTTTCTATGATTAGAATTATTATTCTTAGATTTGAATTCGTAAAGGGTCAAGGGCAAAAATAAATATTATACCAAAATTTGTAGAAATAGCAAAATAGTTCAATTTCGAATAATCTAAAAGCAAATTTGGTCCTTTTCTCAAAAGGGAAAAAAGAAGAACAAAAAAAAGGAAGTCCAAAGCACTATAACAGTGAAGTAGGGACGCAATCACAATATTATCTACATATATAAAAATTCTTAAAATTCTCATGGGAGAAGAAAAATCACAAAGAATTTAATGAGAATTTTAAGACATTAAGAGCATGTTTCACATTAAATAATTTTTTAGAAAAAGTATTTTTAAAGAAAAAATAATTTGTATTGGCAAAAACGATTTTTTAAAAATTAATTTTTAAAATTAAATTACAAAAATGATAAGTATCTTTGTAGGATATAATATGTAAACTACAAAAAAAGTGGAGTTTTTTTTTATTTGTGATCTTTCTAGGGGAGCTGACATTTTTAATTGTTATTTTTAATAGAAAAAATTGCTAAAGTATTATTGAAAATATTAAAAAGAAGAATCTTTTCGTTATTTGTTTCCTACTATTTCTTTTAGGTTCAATCTTTATCTATTATGTTTTCTTTTTCTTTTCATAATACTCTAAAGTTTTTTTCTAAAAATCCAAATTAAAATAAAATAATAAGTAAATTAAGAAACTAAAGAAAAATGTTATTTATAACTTTTTGGGAGGATTGAAATTTCTAATTTGTTACTTTTTCTCTCTTTCTTTTTCAATTCTGCAAAATGTTGTGACTTTTATTCTTATTTTGCAAAATAAATGTCACATAATACAAAATATAAATAATAATATATAAACATAAAATAAAATAAAACAACATGTCATATAAGAATAAGAAATAAAATTCTTGAATGGATTTTAATCAAATTCATGAGATATATTAATTATTTAATAAGGAATATATCGGTAAATATGTATATATTCAAGGGGTATTTTAGTCTAGAAAAAATAATTTTTTGCTTTTGCTTATTTTAAAGAACAGAATCATCTAATTTCCTCTTAACAGAAAAAACTGTTTCTACTTCCATTTAAACAGTTTTAAGGATTTGTTAAACTTATAAAAAGAATTTTAAAAAAAATGAAAAAAGAAAAAAAAAACATTTTGGCCTTTAGTATCAATGTCAAACAGATTCTAAGTTGTAATTAAAAAAAGTCTAAAGTTAGGAAAATCATGTGTTTTACACGGGCCTAATGGTTATTCATAATTTCTTTTTTCAAGGGGTTAGTTAAATGGTTTTAAATTTTCGATTTAATAATTTTTTGAAAATTTAATGTGAGGGTTCGTTGAAATGTTCATAAGTGATGTAGTTCAATAATATTGATCTACTGTTTACTTGGTATACATCTTAAGAAATAATAAATTATAAGATAATATTTTTCTCTGAATATTTTAAAATTAATGCTTTGAGAAATTTATTGTATATCAATTATCAAACAGTATTCAATACAAAGGGTAAAATAAACATAAATAAAAAAATTATTTTTCAATTTTTTAAATTAAATAAGTATTACTAGACAACTATTTTTAATAAAAGTAAAATAAATGGAAAAAATAATATTTTTCATCATCTACTATTAATTATTTTACTTAAAATAGTTACAAAATACACACAAATATTAACGATATTCAAGTAACAAAAGTGTAATTAAAAAGGTAAGAATTTTTTTCAAGGCTAAGAAGCATTGCAAAAATATTCCTACTAAAACAGGCAGATTAACAAACTATTGTTTACTTTAGCATCTAACACCCTCCAATAATATAATAAGAGGAAAAAATATATTTAAGATAATGATGTAATTTATTTATTAACAGTGCCTAATATCACAAATCTCACCGACTTAAAATTTCATAATCTCTATAATTATTGTAAACGTGCAGAAAAAATCCCTCCAAATTATAGTTACGTCGCTAACTCATTTATACTATTAGTATATAATAATTATAGGATAATGCTAAGTGATTAAAAAATTTGGTTAGAATTTGATCAGAAATTAAAAAATTTATATTATTTTTTTATCTTAAAACAATTTTTTTTTATTTTTTAGTTAAAATATATTAAAATTAAAACGGTAAAAATATTCAAAAAGATAAAATAATATAAGTAAAATGCCATATTTTCTGGCCAAATTTATTTTTTCATAATTATATATCAATCTTGTTTATTAAAACTATTCCTCTATTCAATAATATTTTGTCCAAGATTGATTTTGCATACTTCTTAATAAACTATAAATGACAAGTGTAAATTAAAAATAACTGTATAAAGTTATTTATTAATTTTATAAAGTAAACAATACTATTAGACACCCCAAAATAATATAATGAATAATTATTGTTCGAAGATAGAAGTATATGAATGACTATTAATATGTATATTTTGTTATACATATATGAGTCAATCGTATAATTTGTATTTGTATAAGCGAGAAAGAGAGAAAGATAAAAGAAAATTGGATAGGAAATCATCTGTAATTATATAATTCTAAGTGTACAGAACAAATATATATGTATTTGTATTTGTATATACAATTTTCTCCCAGTTTATATATATAACTTCAAATATTAATTGCAAATGAAACTCAAATGTATTTTATCGGTGCAAGTTATGTAAATAAATTCGTCTTTATCCTTATTTTTCTCAAGAAATAGTTGGAGGCATAGTATTCTTGACAAGACAAATATATCTTTTAGTTAGCACAATAAATGTTCTAAGCGAGACATCCTCTTAACATAATTTTAAATTTTTAAGTATTTTATACTTTGACTTTCCCCTCATTTTTTTTTCACTCACACAAAAAAAACTGCTCTAACGATACTGAATTAAATTAAACCGATCGAATTAGTTTAATCTGTTATACAAAGCACATTTTTCTAAAATTGAAGAATGAAATCAAAGTTTGACAAAATCAAACCAACAAACCGAACACTCACCCCTACTTGAGAACCTATCAAAAATTATATAAAATTAAAGAATAATACATGAATAACTTTATTAAATATGATATAAAATTAATACATGAATAATCAAGTTATTCATAACTTTGAACTTAACCAACTACCTAAGGACCAATAATTGTTTATAAGATGGGACTTGCTAGTGACAACCTCTTTTATTTTGGTATTTGATCTTTAGCCAACTGATAACATTTTTATGAAAAAAAGAATAACACTCATGATCAATGACAACAACAACATTATTTTGAGTGACACTTTACCATAAAAAAAAAGTTGATCAAGAATGGAGAATAGTGGTAAGCATGCCTTGTACATGTTATCCATCTCTTTTCTCTTTAGTACTTTATATGTAGACTCTGGATTTGATGAATGACGCAACAAACTCAAAAGTTTATTATATATTTATTTCACTTTTTCTTTTTTATAAAAAAAAAAAAACAGAAAAGTAATAGAAGTATAAGAAAATATAACTGAAAATTCGATTCAAGTTTGGAGTACTTTTATGCCTTTTTTCTTTTTATATTTTGGAAGAAATTTAATTTGACATTCTCATTTTATTCTCAAAATCGAGAAGTACCAATTTATTGTATTTATGAAACAAAAGAGTAGTATTTATGAAATAAGAGGCCTTAAATTTCGTGTTTAATCAAATAAGTATCATATCATTACCTAACTAAGGATCGACTGATGAAATATTTATTTTTTATACAACAAATCAAATGATTATATAAAATATTCCCTCTGTCTTAAAATGCTTATATATAGTTCAAAATACTTGTCAAACGAAAAATATAAGATAAAATTACTAATTTTTTTTCTCATTTTATCTTTGGTAATAATTATTTTGAATATTACAAATATCTCGATATGAGTCAATAATAATGATCCGTAGAAAAAAAAATACTTAATTAAAGAGAATTATGTTTAAAATATAAATAAAATAATCAAATATTTCTCTTTATTAATATTTTCTTACAATGTAAATGAAAAACAATATTTTGAGAAAGGGAAATAATAGGTCATACGATTAATGCAGTCATGCACGTATTTAAATTTGATTTAAGGGACTGTCAATTAACTATTCTTTTCTCGTACGCCAGTATAATACCCCTTAATTACTAATCATGAGAATTTTATTATATGATTTTTAAATATAATAAATTTAATGCCTAGAGTAATATATAATAAATTAATTTATACTTAATAATGGAAATAAATGATAAACAGTGATGTGCATCGTCAGTTCGATTCAATTATCATGTATAATCAATTTGACTTATTGATTTTGATTCTTAATGATTTTGCTTTTTATTTAACCAATAAAAATGCTTATAAAACAATTACACGACTTCTCAAAAAGAGAACGCTCATAAATTAGAAACATGAATAACTAACATAAAAAGAACTATACACGTGTAATACAAAGTGAAATTTAGAGAAATATGATTCTTAAATACTTTAGATTTTGACATTTTATATAATGTGAAGTTGTGAACTCAAAATTACTGTGAAGTGTGAATTGAAGATTAAAGAATAAAGACAGTAACCAATTAAGTGCCGAGATTAATATTTAATATTTAAGTAAGGATAAATTATTAGAGTCTTAATATGTTATCGATTTATCAATGACCCAATATTTAAAAATTAAAATCAAATGATAATTCAATAATCGTTTTATAAAAAAAAATCCGTTAATTCAATAGCGTTTTTTCGATTCGATTTATACACATGTTTAATTTTTACAAACCCCTAATAATGAACTAAGTAATAAATTATTTTTTAATTTTTCAAATTAAATAAATAAAAATTAATATATATTTTTAATATAATAAATAAATAAAAATGAATATTAATACTACTAATTACTGTATTCCTCATGCAAAATGGTCTTCATCACATTTGGTATGTTATGAGACTCAGAATTCCACTATTTATGTCCACTCTGATAAACATCCAATTCAATCTGTTGTCTCACTTCATTTTCGTCCGTTTTAAAGAAAATGCACTTTTTCTTTTCTTAGATAATTTTCTAGTTTAAAGTTACAAATTTAATTGTTACTTTTTATTTTTAAAATTTTGTATCTAATTAAAATCAAACAAATAAATTCAATTTATTGTCTCACTCTTTTATTATTCGTGTAATGAAAATGTATATTTTCTTTCTTTTCTTGATAATTTTCTAGCTTAAAATCACAATATTTAATTATTAATTTTTATTTCTTAAAATTGTATCTAAATAAAATCGAACAAATAAATCGAAAGGAAAAGGTATAATATTCTCATCAAAACCATAATCTTAACATTTCACTCTTCATGTCAACATATTCATCAACATCCACTCGTCTTCACTGATTCAACTTGCGAAATACCTAAAATTAAATGCTGAAATATAAACATTATATTATATTAATATATTTATAATAAGTAACTTGTCTTGTATCCTATATATGTTATTTTGTTTGCTAAAAATACAAAATATAAATTGTAATTACAAAAAATTAAAGAAAACTCATTTATAAAGGTGATGCAATTTTCCATATTATCTTCATTTTTTCTCTTCTAATTTTTTTTCGCACTTTTTATAATGATTCAGAATTCTTTAATATATGTTTAATCTCCTAAAACGTACGGAAAGAGGCATATTCAAAATTTTGCGGTAATGGGTGCACTATTACGAAAAAAGTGAATTTAATATAAAAATTGGATTAGTCTAACATTTAGATTTTTATCATAAAAAATAATTAAAATTTTAAAATTATAGGTCCAACGTTATTTTTATCAATCCAAACCACTTATAGATGCATTACCCAATTTTAAAAAGGAAAATAAAACAAGATAAATTAAAGATTCAAATTTTTAACCTCACTTAAAGAGGTGCACCCAATCGTAATCGTACGTCATGATAATTATAGCTATATTTAAATATTTTTTTAAAAATATAATACTATTATTATATATGATTTGAGGAGGAAAGCATGAATTCACGTGAACCTGGTAACCCCTCCTGGACACGCCTCTACTGGTACATTAGACAACACTTTGGAGTTAATCTCAAGAAAGAACAATATTCATGCTTCCATGGATGGATCACTTCACCTTTGATCATGAAATTAAATTTAATTCGAGATGAGATTGAATCCACAAAATAAAAGCATGACAACAACTTGTTATCCAAAAAAAATAAAATAAAGGAGCTAGCAACATCATGTTGTGGTGTCGGTGTTTGGATCTAGTGTTAAGTTCCATGCATGTATACATATCATATACATAGCTTTGTAAAGCTATCTATCTACTTAAGTTTTATAAATAATATTGGTCCCTCCCTAGCTCATCCTTTTAAAACCAAACCAAATATGCATCCGTGTGGCACCACAAATAACTCACCATAAATCATAATAGTGATATATATGAATAAGAATGGCCAATCAAAATACAACTTCATTTGGTAGTGTAGGCCATATTATTCTTTAATACTCACACACCAAAACACCAAAGAAGATATATATATATATATATATACACATGATTATAATTGTTACTTCCTTTTTATTTTGTTGGCCATTTCATCAAAGATACTATATGACTATATTCAATGTATTCTCCAAAGATCAAATGGATCAACTTATGCTTTACCTGAAGTGGAAAATGGGGTCACTACAACATTACATGCTTTGAGGGTATACAATTTCTAGCTACAACTAATATTTTCTCCAAAATAGATGAGTACCTCATAGAAAGAAAACTTGAGAGTTCAAACTAAAACATGCATTGTCAAATCATAACGTGTCTTGAACGTGCTTTTATCATGGATTTCACTTAAAAGTGTCAAAGTTAGCGTAAAATCGAATCGAAAATCGAATTAAATTACAAATTAAGTTAATCTGAAAAAAAAACTCGACTAGTGGTTAGTTTGACTTGGTTTGGTGTTGGACTATAATCTTTATGGAACTATAATCTTTATTATATATATTAAAATTTTAAAAATATATAATATAATGTTGCTAGCTCCTATATAATTTTAAAATTTTATTTCATGTATAAAAATATTTACTTAATATAATTTTTAAATATTTCTTATACTTTTTCATAGTTTTATCTTTTAATAAATAATTTTAAGTTTGAAACTTAAATTTTTTATGATTCCATAAAGATTATAGTCCATAGATGTTGATAATTATGATAAAACTTAAATCAAAATCAAATTAATACTAATTCAAAAATAAAATCAATTAAACACTAAGAATGATAATAATATGAATATTTGTTCTTTGATTTTACATTGGTTTAGACAATTGAAGTACATAATCTAATTTTAATTTCCTTTAATATTTAGTCATGTAACTAATACTTATTAAACTTACTTTAGCATGATTTAGTACTTTTAAATTATGATCATTTTCATTATGACTTGTTAATTTGCAATATTTATTTTACGTAATTTCATTATTATTATATATATATATTTGGATATTTTAGTGTCATTAATCATATTATCGTTTGCGTTATATTCTTAAGGAACACCTCAGATAGTTGTATTTTGATAGGACTAAAGAAATATTTGAAGTATAAGTAAATTATATGCGTGTATGGATACTTTATCGAAAAAACCCGAAAACCTGAAAAAACTCAAGGTTGAAAAATCCGAGTTTTATTGGTTTGGTTTGATTTATAGATTTAAAAATTCGACACAAATGGTTTGGTTTCATATTTGAAAAACTCGAACCAATCCGATTATGTACACCAGGTATTGATCAAAATCAACAACCCAATCAACGTCATCCACCACTGTCTGAGTGAGTAATTAATATATGTAGGAAAAAGCAAGCCCTTGCAGCCCAAAAAAAATGAAATAAAATGTAAAAGTAAGGCAATTTCCAGGAACAAGCTAAGATTTATGATTAGACGATGCAAGTTGAAGGCTATTTGACGTCTAGCATACGGATTTACTACAGACAACAATGTAAGGTGTGAGAAATTTGATGGATTCTTTGTTAGCATTAAGATTCTTTTTTACCACTTTTAGAACGTCAAAATTAATAAATCTGATTTTGATACTTGTGATTTCTATCTGAACACAATTAACATGCAATTAATTAATTATGTGTACTATGTATCCTTGTTGAATCTTCACAACAACATTCTCACGGTGAAATTCCATAAGTGGGAGATGATAGAGTATAAGCATAACTTATCTTTATCTCGTGATGGTAGAAAGACTTCTTTTCGGAAGACACTCGACTCAAGTACAACATATAAAAAAAGGTATGCAAGGGAAAAATGTGACAGTGAAAAATATAGGAACTAGTCAAAAGAACAATAACAACAACATAGTATGATAATTGAAGTAAAAATAAGTCCATATGATAAAGGAAACCAAAAGCAATATCTATACTATAAGATTAAGGTTATGAATATAACATCCCTACTTAGAAAGAACTAAATTTAGAAAGCGTTAAATTGGAAATAGCTAAATGGAGATCTGTACAAGTTATTCTTAAGATTTGAACGGACATAACTTTCAGTACATAATGAAGTTGGGTAACCCATAAGATATCAAATGAAAGATCTCCGAGTCTTATTTTCAACACCGCTGAGTTTGTTAAAATTCGAGTTCGGATGAGGGAAATATGCTCGTTTGAGTTCAGCCTGTCTTGTTACGGAAATTTACACGAAGTAATGAGGGGTATTTTGGTATTTTCCTTACCCCATTAGCTTTGAACGTTTTAAATAATATTTTAAAGGTTTAAACTGATTTGGTTCAGTTTTCCCAATCCTAAAATACGCTTAAGGTTTTGAGAGGAGTTCAAGAGGAGAAAAAATGGAGGATCCAGCCATTCGTTAAGATTCTTGAGATTTGTCGAGGAATTTCGCCAAGGATTTGATCCCTAAGAGGTATATAAACTTACATGATGAGTCCGCTCACCCACACTCCAATCAAGTGATTTCATAATTTCATTCTTGGAATTGAATAATTGAGTTTTTGACGAGTTTCTTGAAGTTCTGTTTCATAAATTTTTAATAATGAGGTTTGCTGAATTATTGAGATGAATGTTAGGAGTTTGAGGGTTGTTTATGAGTGGATTTTCATTTACAAGGTTGGATATTCGAATCTAGGAGAATTTGAAGAAACCATTCGATTCTAGGTGAGCTAAAGCCAAAAATCGAAGAAGAAAATTCATCAAAAATTTGGGTAGGGCCTGGCGCGTCGTGCTAGCACTACGCTAGAAAAAAGGTTCTGTAGTTTAGGGGATTGCACCCTGCGCCACTCAGTGCGCCACTATCGCCAGCCCCGTCCTTTTTTTCGTCGTTTTTCCCGTTTGAGTTCATTTAAAGTATAAATTCACGCCTTTCTGATTCTAACTACTCTAAAATACATCTAAACATCAAGAGATCCTTCATTACATGAAGCATAACCCTTGAATTCAGAATGCAAATTCAAGGTAAAGCTACGAGTAAAGTCTTTAGAGTTCTTTTGAGTCATTTAAAGAAGTCTTTTACAATCTTTTAAACTATTTTAAGACTTGAGTACTTGAGTATGAGATAAGGAGGCTTGAGCTTCATTTTTTGAGAATGAATATATGAGAACTAAGTATTTCCAAGAGTAAATGTTTTTACCTTTAAGAGGAAGGAAACTGTGATTTTCAAATGTGTTCATGAGGAGTTTTGAGCCTATCTCTTTTAAGATAATCTTTTGAGTAATAATCTCAAAGTTTTGAGGATGAGAAAATGTTTTTTAAGCATATGAGCATGATTTTTACTTTGGGAGTAGTATTGAGCACCTATATGGTGCAGAGTTTAGACAACTCACAACTCCCATAAACCATGTACACCAACGTGGATAAAGGGTCATACTTTTTAGATAATTCATTATTGTTTTTAGCAAAACTTAGTTGATCCGCTTAGTTGAGGATATTTTATACTTCGGCAAGGTATAAGACAATTTTGGCAGTGTGGACGAGATGTTGTATCATCATATAACTCATACTGATGGTTATCAGTTAGAGAATCTCTCAAATTGAGTTACTTTGTACCTTTACATACAAACTGAGTTATTATTGTATTTTTCAATACATTGAGTTGTTATTACTATTTTTAAAAGCTTACGTTATGTTGCATCTTTATTGTTGCTTTTATATTGAACTGAATTGAGTATTTTTGAATATCCATGAGTATCCTTGAGTTGAGTTGAGAAGAGTTAAGTGTATTATTCCTTCCAAGTTCAAGCTTATATGTTATGTTCAGTATTCCCCTTGCATGCTCGTACATTCGATGTACTGACGTCATTTGGCATGCATCAGTTGATGCAGATACAGATAAACAAAGTAATCAACAGGTGTTTTGTTGATACCACCTGCATTCATATTAGCTTTGGTGAGTCGGAGGATTCCATTTATGTCTTTCAGTATTGTTAAGAGGTCATGGGTCTTATCCCGAATTCCCTCATAGTTATTACAGGCTTCATACATAGTAATGTTGTGAGGAGTTTTTTTCATTTTCGTTGTTAAATCTTACGACTTGAGTTACTTTTTTTGGCCAATTAATATTTTTAAATATTTTGAGTCATGCATTTGAGACTTTGAGTTAAATCTTTGCTTTTAAGTTCATCTATATTTGTAAGTAAGTCTTCTGCTGAGAGTTGAGTCAGGCAAAGGGTTTGGTAGGGGCCAACAATCGATAGCTCTGAAGTGTCAATTGCATTCAGGGTGTACGCTCGGGGCATGACAATTATATTATGACAAATATAACGCAATCCGAGCCTACATCCTGGATGTGACCGACACACGAGAATTTTCGTTGGTCCTTAAGCGAACCCTTATATAGGCTTACTACAAGTGGAAAACTACATCAAGCAATAATAGGCTTCAAACATAATTAAATTCGTTAAACTCAAATACTCAACTCAAAAAGCTGGGAAAATACTCAATAACAATGCTTATAGTTTGTAAAACAACTCAAAAGAAAGTAAATATTGAAAGACGTCTCAACTCTGTCTATCTATGAAGTCTTTTTATTAAAGAAGAATATCTGGACAAGACCCGCGACATTGCAAAGCTACTTACTAAAAAATATTTTTGTAGCTAGAAGTTTGAGGCTTATAGCTTCATTTATTTCCATTTTTAAAAAAATTAAAACCATCCCCAAATCTGGCCCAAAGTTGGAATAAAATAAAATAATAAGAAAAGTCAAAATCTAAAGAGACAACAATATCTGAGTAGTACTTTCCTAAAAATGAAGAAAGATGAAGAGGCGTAGAGGTGTTGGCATAGGAGATAGCGTCGAGCATCATTTTCAGCTAATCCAATTTCTGCGCAATGTTTTGCTATCACAAGGTGAACTTTGACTTCATCTTCTCAGGTGTACTTCTAATTCTCCCTCTGAAAATGCTTGAATAAGCTACATTTTTTTGCACAAATTATTGTTCATGAGTATGTTTACTGTCAAAACGGTCTACTTGAATTGTGGAACTTAAATCTGAATCTTGTAAATAAACCTCGGGTAAAATTAATTTTTCCCTTATCAATTTGAATTTGGTGGATTGAAATCAAATAGATTTAATATCACCACCAGATTTCATATCCACAAAAATATTACTAATTAATTATTTTGAGGTTATGCTGATATATCTCCACATCACTTCTGTAAGCAAACAATACCTTCAATTCATCGTCCAATTCTTCTTTCTCTTCTAATGAACATTCAATAGTTTTCAACACTAGAATGAGCAGTATATGAAATTTAACATGATTATAGGTTAAACGTGTTGTTTTAGCCCCCTCGAGTCCTAATTTTATATCATATGTAACACCTCAAAGCTCTCACCAAGGTGCATGATATATTAACCAACTGAAACTAATGAAGACATCATAAGGTACGTTAGTAGCGCACTCAATCTATGGTTCATGTCAAATTTCATATGGAATTGAGACTTGATATAATAAAGATTACTTTATGGTGTTATACTTGTTTATCTTATTCTCAATTGTGTTTATCTGAATTGATGATTCTTTTGGCTTCAATGGGACTTCCTGAAAATAGTTAAATTCATATGTACTCTGTTGTATTTGACTGTCTTATCCTCAATTGTGGTGTACTTTGTTTATCTAAGATGATAATTCTTTTGTTTGTATTTAGAACCTCCTGAAAAGATCTAAATTCATATGTACATGCAAAAAGAAAAACCAAGTTAGAGGAAAAATCAAAAAGAGTATTTCCCTCCCTTAAGAAATGTTATACTCTTATAAACATAGAATTCCTTAATCGGTTGATGGAACTGACCTCCATTGTCACATTTCAAGGTATTTTCCACTCTCCATTTAGCATATGTATCAAAGACAAAGAGTCGGTTTCAATTATAACGTTTTGAAAATTGTTTTAAAAACATTGAATACTTTCTCTAATAACAAAAGCTTCAGCAACTAGATTCATAGAATATGCACCCCCTTAGCAAACATTAACTCTTTCATGGTTTCTGATATAAAAGGCAGCAGTAAGTCTAGAATTACCCCTCAAAGGTCCATCTGTATTACATTTCAACCACCCACCTGGTGGAGGATACCATTTTAACCCATTTCGAAATAAACTCACACCTGAAACCATCTAATAAATCAACCATGTAAGGTCAAGTGGAAGGGATATCAGTGTATTGAAACTTCAACTTCATGAATTTCTGAGCAGTACTACTGGTGTCCCAAATCACTTTACTCGTGCTATAATTACCACCATGAAGTACATTATTTCTTCTATTCTATAAAAATCATAAAATCAAATTAGGAATAACTTGAAAATCTCCTTTTGCCTCATATTTTCTTGAACATCCCACCATTTTCATAGACTGCTTCAACTGAATCCAAGGACTTAATATTCCCACTGCAGATGAGAAATATTGCTACACTCTATGTGCAATTTCACCCTTTAAAAATGAAATAAGTGTTCCATAGTCCCCATTGTTGTAACAGTGCAACATAAGCAAAGTTGGGTCTGGTTATGGTTCCAATTAGCTGTAATATCTGAAACTCTATTAGTCCAAACTCTCCAACTAAAGAATGATATCTAAAGTATCTAGAATGCAAGTATCTCTAACTAAAAGATTTTTCAAAACTCATCTTCGACTTCTCAAAAAACAGCTTAAGACAAAAATGTTTGCTTAAAAAAATTCTCAAAAGTTGTAACTCAGAATAGGTTTCATGCTGAAATATAGACATGAAGAAATCGACTCAAATATCTCAATAACAATAAGAAGAACTCAATACTCTGAAATCAAGAAAACTCAAAGATATTACTCATCTCAAGAATACTCAAAATCTAGGATAAAATCCTAGATTTATACATACGTAAAGCATAAGGACGAACTCAGTCCATCACTATGATAGCCTTATATATTCAAAAGAACAAAGCTCTGAAAGTGGTTTGAATAAAAACTTGAGAGGAAGACTTGAAACCCTAGCTTTTGCCTCTTTTGCAAATTTTTTTGGAGAAGAACCATGGATTGAAAACATTATAATTCTTAAACTTAATCTTGAACTTGGAGCCCTTTTCTGGAGTTCATGATCTATGGAAGAAGATAAATTAGGGATTTTGAGAGTTGTTATATATATAATGATGTTATTAGGTTGTAAAATGGACTTATGGAAGTTGTTTTAGGGTTAAAGTTCAATAATAACCTTCTAGGAACATAAGAAATCGTAAAGATCAAAGAAAATGACCTTTTAATATACTCCTTCAGCCAAATTGATGATCATGAGGTATCCTCACGACGGGTCGCCCATTGAGACTTTCAATCGACCAAATAGACAAAAGCTTGAGGTTTTGGGGACAATTTGGAGATTGAGTAGGTGAGTTCCCCCAATTTTCCAACCCAAGTATGTCTTAATAAAACAATCATAACTTTTTACTCCAAACTTGGAATAAGACAAACTCGATGGCATTGAAAAGAAGATACATACACCTTTAATTTGATGGGTCATAAGCCAACTCATTCGTTATATGCTAAGAGATATGAGTGTTTGAAGGTAACCTTTTATATGACTCGTGTGAGAACTTAACTAATAGGAACACTTTGAACTTGACTTGGAGTTTGAGGTCCCTTATGATCCTAGATGTCACGATCTAAGATACCTCTAGGTGTAACATGACGAACCGTACCCCGAGAGGCCATACACAAGCCACTTAGCATGCATATACGAGATATAAGAAAATTCTCTCTCTCTCTCTCCTTCGAGCATGTACAACTTTTTTCTCCGCCTTTAGTTTGTCCCCTAGTTCAACATATTTGAAGTTGTCTTCTTTGTCGTCATTACTCGTAACCACTAATTTAGCCTTCTTCTTGGTCGACTTATCACTAGGGGTGTGCATTGGTCGTTTCGGTTAAGTTTTATGTATTATCGGTACGGTTTTATGTATTATCGGTACGGTTTATCGATTTTCAATTTTTAAATAAGCTAACTCGATAACAAATCAATAAGATATTATTTATTGATTTTCGGTTTATCGATTTTTGATAGTTATCGATTCGGTTTTCGATTTACCCAATAAGAAAATATCCATAAAATATTATATGACTTCTTACTTAGCTAAATATAGTACGAAGGTTATAATTACATGTCACCGCCAAAACAAAGTACGGACCTTTAAAAACTTCCAAATGCTACAACCTACAATTACAAACTAAAACTAAAATCAACTAGTCCAACAAGACTAAAACTAAAATCAAAAGCTACAATTGCGAAACCTTATATTAGTTTTTAGGTTTTTAGTAAACAATAAAAACTAGTAAAGCGGCCTAGTGTGAAGTAGATAGAGTATTAATAATTTTGATATTGTTATAGTGTCTTCTTATATATTAAATTATTAGGGAGGATAAAATAGTAAATTATTACCCAATAGTAAAACCCGATACCGAACCAATAACCCAATAACTCTTTTTTAAAAAAACCCAATTACCCAATAACAACAACCCAATAATCTTTTTCTTGGTTCGATTTATCGATCGATTCGATTTTTGCACACCCCTATACTTCACTAATTTAATGAAATAGTAAAAGCTAAACAATTCAATTACCAATATATTATGTGAAAATGTATATTGTTACTACATATTAATTTGAGGGTAATGTAGTTACATACATTTAGTTAATTGAAGGTTAAATGTACTTAACCAAATATTACAAGGTCAAAAACAAGAAATCATTCACAACCGAGGGACCAAAAGTGTAATTATTCCAAATAATGAAATTAAATTATAGAATTTTGAATCAGTTGATATCGTAACTTCTCACCACGACATAGCCTACATTTTTGGGTTCGACTACTGCTTTTTCCATGATAATAACAAAATTTCATAAACGAGGTTTGAGAAAAATGATGTTTATGTTCTGTTATTGCTTTTCTATGATAATAATAAAATTTTATAAATGAGGTTTGAGAAAAATGATGTGTATGTAATTTTTTTCTTTAATTTAAGAAGATAATTTTTAATTCAAATAAAGTGTAGCAAATCAAGTAGGTAAAACAATGTAATAATTAATGAAGAATTAATGTTATAAACAATGAAGAAGACTATTGCTTTTCTATCCATTTTATATTTATATTCACATGACAAATTGAAAATGTTTCTTTGCCTTTTAACTTTTTTGAAATATAATTTCTTTGTAAAAGGGGTGATTGTGGGGGGTGGGGGGTATAAAAGAATAATTGTCCAACTATTTTTGTGAATGTGTGGCGAGAATCTCGGCAACAACATAGATTTTATTTTGGAGAAGCTTATGCTAATAATAATAATAATCACATAAAATTCTTGTTCGTTAGGTAGAAGGAAAAAAAAAAACAAATGTGGTGTAGCTATCATCTAGCTGTAGTTGACTCTCATTTGTTCTTGCCAATCCAATCAATGGGTCTTCTAGTCATTTTCTCAAAAGGGAAAGCTCAAAACTCCATTCCAATAATGATTTAATGTCTATCAACGGCATAAATTGGTTCAGTACGATATTCGATAATATTGTATTAAAGTTATAGCCGATTGTATTATAAAGTTAATACTATTGCTTCAATAAATTTTTTTTCCTTTTTTATATGGAGACACGATATAATAGAATATCAACAAGTAAGAAGATATCAAGAAGAGCAAATTGACACAAGTAAAAAACATATGTATTTAGGTTGTGTATTTTTAGTCTTTAACTTTCTCTTTAAACTTGTATTAATGAGTAATGAACATGTTGATATATGACATTCATTATGTAAATAATTCGATATTCAATAAATATTCGTACCAAACGGAACAAATGTCTCATAAATACCTTAATTCAAAATTTTTATTCCTAAATATCATATCTAATACATATCATTTTATTATAGTTAATTATAGATAATTGTATAAACCCGACACATATATTGCAATACTAATAGTTTGTTTGATCAAATTTATAAAAATTAATTTATTCTGAAAAATAATACCTATTTTCAAATAGTACTAATAAGAAACAATTTGTATTTGATGGATAAATTTTAAAAATATTTACGAAAGCAACTAGTATTGGAACAAGATTTTAAAGTGCTTCTAAGTGTATATTTTTTCAAATCTATTTTTTTTTTAAAAAAAAAAGTACATTTGGAGAAAAGACTATTTGATTAAATAGCTTTTGGGAGATCAAAATTTTAGCAGATTTTCATTTCTGGAAAAACAAGCTGAGATGATGGAACCCACGGCGGACCGTCATGGGCACGACGGACCGTCGAGGGTGTCTCGTTTCAAAACACTTAGAAATTCTGAAAAATGGGTACTGAAATCGACTCTCTGAACTTCGTAACGGAATGGCAGGACGGACCGTCACAGGCGTGACGGACCGTCACAGACTCTTCAGAGAATTGAGTCTCTGAACTCTGTGACGGAGCAGCAGGACGGACCGTCGCAGGCACGACGGCCCGTCACAGGCTGCGTAATCCCACGCGGAGTCGGATTTCTTTAATGTTTTAAGGGACGTTTTTGACTATTCCGGCTTATAATTATAAAGTTAGTGGTTTAATATTAATAACTCAATTACTTGGGGGCTAAAAGAGGTAACCTTGAGTAAACTAGTGGGTTATTATTGCCATCTTTTATTCTTAATTATATGCTAATTAGGGTAAAAGAAAGAGGGTTTGAATAAGAAAAAGAAAAGAACAGAAAGAGAGAGAGAAAGAGGATCGATCGAGACAAGAGGAAAGCGAAGAGAAAACAAAGCCTTGAGAAAAATTGCTTGCTTGATCACGAATCTTCGGTGGAGGTAGGTTATGGTTTTTTATACTATTCGTAGTAAACTCTTAATAGCGAATGATATGTATTGGGTAGTGTTGTAAACCCTTCTATATGCTTAATTATGTGTTTGCATGTTGTGATGATATAATTGTGATGAAATAAGCATGATGAAACTATTGAATCCTAAATCTTGAAAAAGAAACCCTAATCTACTTTGTTAATGATGATGCCTTGGTATAAAAGAAGGCTTGATGAACGAAAGTAGTGAGATTAGGGGATCGGGTGCCACGTTCCGGTACCAGGATAGTATATGAGGATCGGAGTGTCACGTTCCGACACCAGGATAGAATATGGATCGGGTGCCACGTTCCGGTACCAGGATAGTATATGAGGATCGGAGTGTCACGTTCCGACACCAGGATAGAATATGGATCGGGTGCCACGTTCTGGTACCAGGATAGTATATGAGGATCGGAGTGTCACGTTCCGACACCAGGATAGAATATGGATCAGGTGCCACGTTCCGGTACCAGGATAGAATATGGATCGTGTGTCACGTTCCGACACCAGGATAGAATGAGGATCGGAGTGTCACGTTCTGACACCAGGATAGTATATGGATCGGGTGCCACGTTCCGGTACCAGGATAGAATATGGATCGGGTGTCACATTTCGACACCAGGATAGAATGAGGATCGGAGTGTCACGTTCCGACCAGGATAGTATATTGAGGAGCGTAGTGTCACGTACCGACACGAGAGGAATAAAGATAATGAATCTTGAAAGATGTTAATATACTCAATCTAATGAACCTAATTCCCAAAATGAGTATCATGAGGAGGCGTGAGTCCTCATTGATGAGCTTGGTGTTATGACCAAGGGTTATGGTAAATGTAAATGTCGCATGTTGAGTATTGTAGTTGATTTTATGATATTATCTGATATATACTGTTTTCTATTTTGAGTTGGCCGATGATATCTACTAGTACCTATGTTTTGTACTGACCCCCTACTTTTATGTTTTCTTCTTTGTTATTTGTGGAGTGCAGCAAACGTGCCATCGTCTTCAACTCAACCGCAACTCTAGCCAGTCTTCATTACTCCGGATATCAGGGTGAGCTAATGCTTCTAGCTTGGACTGGATCTTCCTCTTCATGTCTTGATGCCTTGAACTTCCGGCATGGACTAGCTTTTACTTATTTTAGTTTCTTAGAATACTCTTAGTTTAGTAATTTGAAGTAGATGTTCTTGTGATGATGACTTTCAGATTTTGGGGATAATAATAGTTGTTGAGTTTTTAGAAGTTGATTATTGATTTTCATTAATGAGTTTAAGTCTTCTGCATTATATTGTGTTATTATATTCGAAATGTTGGGTTTTGTAGTGATTGGTTCGCTCACATAAGAGGGTAAGTGTGGGTGCCAGTCGCGGCCTGATTTGGGTCGTGACAAACTTGGTATCAGAGCATTAGGTTCGTTGGTCTCATCACACAAGAACGAGTCTAGTAGAGTCTTAAGGAACGGTAGGGGGACGCCTTTACTTTTCTTTGAGAGGCTATAAGACTTTAGGAAAATTCCATTCTTTCTTTCTTTTGTGCTATTACTTGGATCCAATTGGTATCTTGGTGATACAAATTGGTATCTGACCATCTTCACTTTATTTCGCGGATGGTTAGAACTAGAGCAACGATTGCGCCAACACCAACATCGGCAAGACAAGAAGCGTCTGAGCCAGCCATTGGGGCTGTAGCTCGAGGAAGAGTAGCGGCAAGAGGCCGTGGTAGAGGTCGTGGGAGGACGTCCTCTAGAGGAAGAGGACGAGCACCTAGCCCTTCTAATACTAGGGCGGTGACTCCTCCACCGACTGAAGAAGTAGTAAGAGAGGGTGAGGAAGGGGAAACTGAGCAAGTGCAGAATGAGGAACTACCACCCCAACCTACCCCAGAGATGATAAATCAGGTTCTTGCTTATCTTAGTGGGTTATCTGATCAAGGTCAAACACCTCCAGTGTTTTCTGCATCAGCACCTCAGGGTCCATAAGTACAACAGGCAACTGCTGCGTCTCCCCGCATGAATGTTCCATTGGAAATAGGCACGTTTCCTCGTCTAACTACAGAGCCTATAATGACAAATGATCAACATGAACTTTTCAGTAAGTTCTTGAAGTTGAAACCTCCAGTCTTCAAGGGTGCTGAATCTGAGGATGCCTGTGATTTTCCGGTTGACCGTCATGAGCTACTACACAAGATGGGTATAGTAGAATGGTTTGGTGTTGAGTTTGTGACTTATCAGTTTCAAGGAAATGCCAAAATGTGGTGGCGGTCACATGTTGAGTGTCAACCAACAGAGGCACCACCTATGACTTGGGCATCATTCCCTAGCTTGTTTATGGAGAAGTATATCCCCCGGACTTTGAGGGATAGGAAAAGAGATGAGTTCTTGAGCCTAGAGCAAGGTAGGATGTCGGTTACTGCATATGAGGCTAAGTTTCGTGCGTTATCCCAGTATGCCACCCAACTATGTTTCAGTCCACAAGAGCGGATTCGCTGTTTTGTGAAGAGGTTGAGATCAGAGTTGCGGATTTCAGCCTTACAGGTAGCGCTGCAGCGAAATCTTTTCAAGAAGTGGTAGACTTTGTGATAGAGGTAGAGGGAGTGAAGCCAGATGACTTCACCATGGCAACTACATCAAAAAGGTTTCGAAAGGGAGGTGAGTTTAATGGTTCTTACTCTAGAGGACAGGGTTCAGGAGGTTACTCAGTCCGACCAATTCAGTCTTCACTACAGACTGTAGTTGGGGGTCCGCCTCAGACCGGTCAACACTTCTCTGAGAGACCTATTCTTGAATCCAGAGAGTGTTATGGATGTGGAGAAACTGGACACATTAAGAGGTATTGTCCAAAACAGAGTTACAGACCTCCAAATGTTAGAGGTAGAGGTGGTTATGGAAGATGCCGTCATTCTGGAGGATGCGGTGGTCGAGGTAATGGTGGTCACCAAAACGGTCGGGGTGATGGGAAAACTGGAGCCACTACATCACAACATGGTAGGGGCAACGGACAGACAGGTGAGAGGGCCCATTGTTACGCTTTCCCTGGGCGGTCAGAAGCGGAGACATCAGATGTTGTCATCACAGGTTATCTTTCGGTTTGTGATTGCATGGCTTTTGTATTGTTTGACCCTGGCTCTACATTTTCATATGTATCTTCCGCATTTGCTAATGGTCTTGATTTTCATTGTGAATTGCTTGACATGCCTATTCGTGTTTCTACTCCGGTGGGTGAGTCTGTGATAGTTGAAAAGATGTATAGGTCTTGTCTTGTAAATTTTGTGGGGAGCAATACTTATGTAGACTTGGTTATCTTAGAAATGGTTGATTTTGATGTAATTCTGGGTATGACTTGGCTTTCCCCAAATTTTGCAATCTTGGATTGTAATGCTAAAACTGTGACGTTAGCCAAGCCTGGGACAGATCCGTTAGTGTGGGAGGGTGACTACACTTCCAATCCGGTTCGTATCATCTCCTTTCTTCGTGCCAAGAAAATGGTTAGTAAGGGTTGTCTAGCGTTCTTGGCACATCTCAGGGATGATACTACCCAAGTACCTCCAATTGAGTCGGTCTCGATAGTTCGTGAGTTTTTAGATGTGTTTCCCGCAGACCTTCCGGGTATGCCACCGGATAGAGATATTGACTTCTGCATCGATCTTGAACCGGGTACTCGCCCCATTTCTATACCCCCTTATAGAATGGCTCCCGCGGAGTTAAGAGAGTTAAAGGCAAAAGTTCAAGAGTTGCTAAGCAAAGGCTTTATTAGACCAAGTGCATCTCCTTGGGGTGCTCCCCTATTATTTGTGAAGAAAAAGGATGGGAGTTTTAGGATGTGCATAGACTACAAACAGTTGAACAAGGTAACTATTAAGAACAAGTATCCCATTCCTCGCATTGATGACTTGTTCGATCAGTTACAAGGTGCTTGTGTCTTCTCTAAGATTGACTTGAGATCTGGTTATCATCAATTGAAGATACGGGCAACGGATGTGCCAAAGACTGCTTTTCGAACTAGGTATGGGCATTACGAATTTGTAGTAATGTCTTTTGGTCTTACGAATGCCCCTGCTGCTTTCATGAGCTTGATGAACGGGATTTTTAAGCCATATCTGGATCTCTTTGTGATCGTATTTATTGATGATATATTGGTATACTCAAAGAGTAAGAAGGAACATGAAGAGCATTTTAGAATGGTATTGGAAATGTTGAGGGAGAAAAAGCTTTATGCCAAATTCTCCAAGTGTGAGTTTTGGCTAGATGCAGTGTCCTTCTTGGGGCATGTGGTTTCTAAGGATGGGGTGATGGTGGATCCTTTTAAGATTGAGACAGTGAAGAATTGGGTAAGACCTACTAATGTGTCAGAAATAAGGAGCTTTGTTGGTTTAGCTAGCTATTACCGTCGATTTGTCAAGGGGTTCTCTTCCATTGCTTCCCAATTGACGAACTTGACTAAACAGAATGTTCTATTCGTATGGTCGAACGAGTGCAAAGAAAGCTTTCAAAAGCTCAAGACTTTGTTGACTACTGCACCAATCCTTACCCTGCTAGTGGAAGGTAAGAATTTCATTGTCTATTGTGATGCATCCTATTCGGGTTTGGGTGCAGTGCTAATGCAAGAGAAGAACGTAATTGATTATGCCTCAAGGCAATTAAAGGTGCACGAACGTAACTATCCGACCCATGATTTGGAACTGGCTGCGGTAGTGTTTACATTAAAGTAATGGAGACATTATTTATATGGAGTTAAGTGTGAAGTATACACGGATCATCGTAGCCTACAGTATGTCTTTACTCAAAAAGATTTAAATTTGAGACAGAGGAGATGGATGGAACTACTGAAGGACTACGATATCACTATCTTGTATCATCCGGAAAAGGCTAATGTTGTGGCAGACGCCTTAAGTAGAAAGGCAGGGAGCATGGGAAGTCTGGCTCACTTGCAAGTTTCTAGACGTCCATTGGCTAGAGAGGTTCAGACTCTGGCTAACGACTTGATGAGGTTAGAAATAAATGAGAAGGGAGGATTGTTGGCTTGTGTGGAGGCGAGATCTTCTTTTCTTGACCAGATTAAGGGAAAGCAGTTTGATGATGAGAAACTAAGCCGAATTCGGGATATGGTGTTACGAGGAGAGGCTAAGGAAGCACAAATCGATGAGGAAGGTGTTTTGAGAATCAAGGGAAGGGTATGTGTACCCCGCGTTGATGATTTGATCAACACTATTCTGACAGATGCTCATAGTTCAAGGTATTTTATACATCCTGGTGCAACCAAGATGTATCGTGACCTAAACCAACACTTTTGGTGGAGTAGAATGAAGCGTGATATTGTTGATTTTATTGCCAAATGTCCAAACTGTCAGCAAGTAAAGTATGAACACCAGAGGCCCGGAGGAACACTTCAGAGAATGCCCATTCCTGAATGGAAGTGGGAAAGAATTGCAATGGACTTCGTGGTTGGTCTCCCAAAGACAATGGGTAAGTATGACTCTATTTGGGTGATTGTTGATAGGTTAACTAAGTCTGCTCATTTCATTCCGGTCAAGGTGACTTACAATGCAGAGAAGTTAGCCAAAATCTATGTCTCAGAAATTGTTCGGTTGCATGGGGTTCCACTCTCCATCATATCAGATAGAGGTACGCAGTTTACTTCTAAGTTTTGAAAAATATTGCATGCGGAATTGGGTACTAGGTTGGACCTTAGTACTGCGTTCCATCCTCAGACCGATGGTCAGTCTGAGCGAACGATTCAAGTGTTGGAGGATATGCTTCGTGCATGTGTGATAGAATTTGGTGGTCATTGGGATAGCTTCTTGTCCTTAGCAGAGTTCTCCTACAACAATAGCTATCACTCAAGCATTGATATGGCCCCATTTGAGGCACTATATGGGAGAAGATGTAGGTCTCCCATTGGGTGGTTTGATGCATTTGAAGTTAGACCTTGGGGTACTGACCTTCTGAGGGAATCGTTAGATAAAGTGAAATCTATTCAAGAAAAGCTTCTAGTGGCGCAAAGTAGGCAAAAGGAATATGCGGATTGCAAGGTTAGAGACTTGGAGTTTATGGAGGGTGAACAAGTCTTACTGAAGGTTTCACCCATGAAAGGGGTGATGCGTTTTGGTAAAAGGGGTAAATTAAGCCCAAGGTATATTGGTCCCTTTGAAGTACTTAAGCGAGTAGGGGAGGTGGCTTATGAGTTAGCCTTGCCTCCAGGGCTGTCCGGAGTGCATCCGGTATTTCATGTGTCTATGTTGAAAAGATACCATGGGGATGAAAACTACATAATTCGTTGGGATTCAGTTTTGCTTGATGAGAATTTGACTTATGAGGAGGAGCCTGTTGCCATTCTAGATAGAGAAATTCGCAAGTTGAGATCAAGGGAGATTGCATCCATCAAAGTTCAATGGAAGAATCGACAAGTCGAAGAAGCCACTTGGGAGAAAGAGGCTGATATGCGAGAAAGATACCCACACCTGTTTACAGATTCAGGTACTCTTTTTCGCCCTTGTTTTCCTTCTTGTGATCGTTCGGGGACGAACGATGGGTAAATTGGTATCTATTGTAACGACCTATTTAGTCGTTTTGAGCAGCAGATTTTATTTCTGGAAAAACAGGCTGAGATGACGAAACCCACGATGGACCGTCATGGGCACGACGGACCGTCGAGGGTGTCTCGTTTCAAAACACTTAGAAATTCTGAAAAATGGGTACTGAAATCGACTCTCTGAACTTCGTAACGGAATGGCAGGACGGACCGTCACAGGCAGGACGGACCGTCACAGGCGTGACGGACTGTCATAGACTCTTCAGAGAATTGAGTCTCTGAACTCTGTGACGGAGCAGCAGGACGGACCGTCGCAGGCACGACGGCCCGTCACAGGCTGCATAATCCCACGCGGAGTCGGATTTCTTTAATGTTTTAAGGGACGTTTTTGACTATTCCGGCTTATAATTATAAAGTTAGTGGTGTAATATTAATAACTCAATTACTTGGGGGCTAAAAGAGGTAACCTTGAGTACTAGTGGGTAATTATTGCCATCTTTTATTCTTAATTATATGCTAATTAGGGTAAAAGAAAGAGGGTTTGAATAAGAAAAAGAAAAGAACAGAAAGAGAGAGAGAAAGAGGATCGATCGAGACAAGAGGAAAGCGAAGAGAAAACAAAGCCTTGAGAAAAATTGCTTGCTTGATCACGAATCTTCGGTGGAGGTAGGTTATGGTTTTTTATACTATTCGTAGTAAACTCTTAATAGCGAATGATATGTATTGGGTAGTGTTGTAAACCCTTCTATATGCTTAATTATGTGTTTGCATGTTGTGATGATATAATTGTGATGAAATAAGCATGATGAAACTATTGAATCCTAAATCTTGAAAAAGAAACCCTAATCTACTTTGTTAATGATGATGCCTTGGTATAAAAGAAGGCTTGATGAATGAAAGTACTGAGATTAGGGGATCGGGTGCCACGTTCCGGTACCAGGATAGTATATGAGGATCGGAGTGTCACGTTCCGACACCAGGATAGAATATGGATCGGGTGCCACGTTCCGGTACCAGGATAGTATATGAGGATCGGAGTGTCACGTTCCGACACCAGGATAGAATATGGATCGGGTGCCACGTTCCGGTACCAGGATAGTATATGAAGATCGGAGTGTCACGTTCCGACACCAGGATAGAATATGGATCGGGTGCCACGTTCCGGTACCAGGATAGAATATGGATCGTGTGTCACGTTCCGACACCAGGATAGAATGAGGATCGGAGTGTCACGTTCTGACACTAGGATAGTATATGGATCGGGTGCCACGTTCCGGTACCAGGATAGAATATGGATCAGGTGTCACGTTCCGACACCAGGATAGAATGAGGATCAGAGTGTCACGTTCCGACCAGGATAGTATATTGAGGAGCGTAGTGTCACGTACCGACACGAGAGGAATAAAGATAATGACTCTTGAAAGATGTTAATATACTCAATCTAATGAACCTAATTCCCAAAATGAGTATCATGAGGAGGCGTGAGTTCTCATTGATGAGCTTGGTGTTATGACCAAGGGTTATGGTAAATGTAAATGCCGCATGTTGAGTATTGTAGGTTATTTTATGGTATTATCTGATATATACTGTTTTCTATTTTGAGTTGGCCGATGATATCTACTAGTACCTGTGTTTTGTACTGACCCCCTACTTTTATGTTTTCTTCTTTGTTATTTGTGGAGTGCAGCAAACGTGCCATCGTCTTCAACTCAACCGCAACTCTAGCCAGTCTTCATTACTCCGGATATCAGGGTGAGCTAATGCTTCTAGCTTGGACTGGATCTTCCTCTTCATGTCTTGATGCCTTGAACTTCCGGCATGGACTAGCTTTTACTTATTTTAGTTTCTTAGGATACTCTTAGTTTAGTAATTTGAAGTAGATGTTCTTGTGATGATGACTTTCAGATTTTGGGGATAATAATAGTTGTTGAGTTTTTAGAAGTTGATTATTGATTTTCATTAATGAGTTTAAGTCTTCCGCATTATATTGTGTTATTATATTCGAAATGTTGGATTTGTATTGATTGGTTCGCTCACATAGGAGGGTAAGTGTGGGTGCCAGTCGCGGCTCGATTTGGGTCGTGACAGTGTTTGACCAAACTTTTGGGGAAAAAAAAAGGCACTTCTGAGGAGTAGAGAAACTATTTTTAGAAGCTAAAAAAATGTTTTTTTTTCTCTAATATTACTTGAAAAGTACCTTGGAACAATAAAGCTTAACCAAACACAAACGTGTTGTTAAATTTTTTTTTGGCCAAACACCAAAGTATTTTTCGTTAAAAAATAAGCACTTTTCAAAATAAATACAATTTGAAATATTTGACCAAACAAGCTATTAATTTAGTATAATATTTGATACATTTACTTTTTTTTCAATTAAAGAAATTATTTTCACTCTAATTTAAGCATTGCACTCCAATTTCAATGATCAAATTAATTGAACAGGTCATCGCTCTTAATATTATAAAATAAAAAATAAACTTCTAAAAGCTGCTATTGTTAAACCTTTTTTGAGAAGAAATTAAATAAATTAAAATATCTGTTGGTTCCAAAATTAAAGTTAACTTTGACAATTACTATCAGTCTAAGATATGGTACGGTCTGATGCTCAATAATATGAATGCAAACATTAATAATTAGAATAAAAAAACAATAAATAGTTTTTTCTTATTTGTTTAAGCATTAACAAATAGCTTACATGATACAATGATACATGTGAGAGGTATGATTATAATCTTATACAAAGTCATGCTCCAAAGTATAGGTATCCATGGTATAACAAAAACAATTTTTAGTGGCATTTAATATTGTCATTAATAAAGAGTATTAAATTCTTTATCGATATTAGTTAAGTGTCATTAGAATCAATATTGCTAAAGACTTTTAGGATATATGTAAAGAGTGCTAATTGTCGCTAAAAATACATATTTAGCAATAATTTAAAGTTAATGCCTTCGATTATTATGGATTGGCCAGACTTAGACCTAATATTAAATTTGTCGTAAACTTTAATCTCCACCAAGAAGTATCAATCTTCTATATGGAGGTTGAGGTAGGGTCTCTCTATAATTTAGAGAAATAAAGTTTAGCATAAATGAAGGATCTCAAAGGGATAGTTCTTTTTGTGTATATATTTTTTTTTCTTCCTTTTTGTGTGTGGAGGGGATTAATTAGGGTTAAGTTCCAAGATAGAAGTCAAATGAAGATAAATCAAATCAAGTCCTTAAATTTGATGCTGATATACATGTGGGGATCCCTAACATCAAAATGGGACCCTTAATACCACTGGCATCTTTTAAATTTTTGAATAGTCATTAAGTTCCTCTACTTTTTAATGAGTGTTGCCTCATTCACTAGTTAGTTCTTGTTTGGTACGTCTGATAAAGACCTAGACAACTTGTGTTAGATTTTTTTTTTTTAATCTATAACATAGGTAGATACTAACTTTTCCTTTCCTTATCCTTACGAGTACCGGAATTTATATAAATTTCACTATCTTAAGAGCTAATTATGTAGACGTATCTTTATTATAATATGATTACGAATTTTTTCAAATTTTGATGTGTCCTGATATATATTTTGAAATACATGACGTCAAAATTAGATGTAATTTGTACTAGATATATTGTGTTCAAATAGATTTGCATGTATCTGGATTACATAACAAATCTCGCTCGCCTCCCTTTCGTCTCGTTCGTCACTCTAATATGTATCCGGTATCCTAGATACATGCAATTTATACCAAATACATACGGATACATATATCTAATATGTTCTACTGTGATTCACATTTAACTAAGATACATAAGTAATCTCGCTCGACTTTCTCCCTATTTTAGTGTATCTGATAGCAAAATATATGTATCTAGTGTATCTTCCTCAATATATGATCAAAAAATTCTTAATTAATGATAAAATACATAATATTTTTAGAATATAACTAATAATAATATATACACGATACTGAAATATATTTAATTAATTACGGCAGTTTCTCATATGTATATATATATAAATAAATAAATTATCAATAATATAGTAAAGTGTATTTTCTAAAAAATTTAAAATCTATAAACTAAAATTTTCACTATCACCTTTATTGACCAATATTGCCATTTCCCCCAATCCACTGTCCAACTTTCTATATCTTCCAGCAGGTACAGAATGTGCATTTTCAAAATTTGTTGATAAATCATAAATGTCAATTACCAAACACGTGAAATCAAGTAACACGCTAATAATAAGATACATGTAGAATTTGTTGAGCTATTTCAAAATTTCACACCTTTATTCCCATGGCATGAATTTATGATAAAGACCATATCATACTTGTTTTATTTTACTAATCTAAACTATATATCGACCTTACAAACTTGAGGAAATAGAAGATCAAATTGAACTTCTATAAGACTTGTAAAAGATTTTTGACACTAACAATTCTTCTAATAATTTTGAGCCTTGAATTTTTCATACAACTATTTGATATATGTATCCATTTTTGGAAGAGTGAAAAAGTCACTACTACCGAAGATCCCTCGCACACTAATTTTAGATATGTCGAAAAAATATTTTGATTCATAATTTTCGTTGAATAAACAGTAAAGATAGATTAGATGCATAGTTCACTTTTAATACGTAGTACATATTTATCATAAATATTGCTATAAATGATAACAAATAAATTTTTTACTACTTATTCAGCGAAAATTATGACATAATATTTGCTACAGTTTCTGGGGAGAGACGAATGACAAAGTGTTTGCTACAGTTTAGAATTAAATAAAAGTGTGATTATAATATTTAATTTGAGTTAATAGTTTATTATTTTATATAAAAAAAATTTATAAAACCATACCATATATTAAAATTATTAATGTTATATAAACATTTTCTTAATATAATATATTTGTATAAGTTTCTCTTTATTGATAAGAAAACCCATAATATATCTAAGAAAGCCCATTCTATTATCAAGAAACTGACCCAAATTGTAGAGGGTTCAACATTCTGAAGTAGAAAGGATGCCAAAGTAACCAAAATTAATTTTGTTCTTCAAAATATAGTCACTATTTATGAAGTATTTAAAAATTAGTCACTTTGGTACTCCACTACTTCTTCCTCCTCTTGGGGAAAAAGAATGATAAAAGCGCTAAAATAGCTACTATGGATTGCTTGATAGAGTATATTACAAAAAATAATGCATAAATTAACTTTATTAATAATATCTTATTTGGTGTATTTTTTCATGCGATGTACAATTAATATGCGCATTAATTAAACTCTATGTTGTAGTATTATGTATATGAGAGTGTATTCATTTGGCAGAATATACAAAAATAATGTTAAATAGAATGTATTGATAATGTTTGTATTAGCAATACATGTATTAATTATACTTGTATTAATTATACATAGATTATTTTTATGCATCGTTTGATTTAATGCATAAAAAAATAGAATCCATTGCATAGAAAATTTAATTAGCAAAGATACCCTCCACTATTATGGTGAAAAAATGTAAAAAATATTTGGAGCGGAGCTGTGTCTTAATCATGCTAATGCATGCATTAAAATCATTGCATTGCTAATACCTAGAAATGCTTGGTATTAGCAATACACACCTTAATACACATATGAGCCGTTTGGTGGGATGTATTAATTAGAATAGTTCTTTTGTTTAAAATTTAGTCCCTCTAATACGATGATTGGTTGCACAATTCAACTCAAACACACCTAATACATGAATAGCTTAATACAACATATGTCGTCTTATCTAATACCAAGGATATCTAGGAATTACTAATCTCATCATCTCTTCTTTGGCGATGGAGATAATGTAGTAGTGTAAGGTTAATTTTTGAATAACATTGTCACCGTTAGCCGTATAGGGTTTATACAAGTTTGAACTTTTTTCTTTTCTTTCATTTTTGTTTCCAAATGGTTATAAGTATTGAAATGTGCTTGAAAATTAAAGTAGTATTTTGTGGGCTGAAATCTTTTATGCTTAAAATTTATAGATTTTTGTTCATATTGATTTTGTTTATTTTTATGAAAAAACTTAGGTGTTATTATGGATCTTCAATATCTTTTCGTGTACTGATTATATTATTCTAGAGGAGATAATGTGTGATAGAATGTATGGCTTCACTTAATAGTAATGGACCAGGTCCCTTACTTTACTTCAGAAAATTACCAGAAAGTTAAATGCAGTAAAATCAACACAATGATTTTACGTGGAAACCTCCTTGCTTAAGGGAGTAAAACCACGACCTGTCTCACAGGATTTTCAATCGTTTTCACTAATCTTCAAAAGCAAAAGCGAAACACGATTACACCAAACGTAAGAAAGAGTTATCAATCTTACCGTTAAGCAATAGACCTCTATTGCTCAACAAGCCAAAGTAGAAAAACAATCTACCCACTAAGCTATCCCACCTGGACAACCTAGACTTTTAACACAACACACCAATTCCTTTATAGATTTAGGAGTGGTTTACAATTTAAGAACAAGAGAATAAATTCCTAAACAACTAGACGAAAAGCTCCAGATATTGCTGTTGTCCTAGGAATGATTCTGCCTTTGCTTTGTGTAGCCTTTGCAAGAGTTCTTGAAAAGTTTTTATCAAGTTGCAAAAACTCAACAAAAGTGTTTAGGAAAGTGCCTTTTATATGGGCAAGTCACTTTCCTAAACTTCTTTGCCATTGGCTGGAAAGGTCACACTTTCTAACGCCATCGGGAAGTGTGCACCTACTTTCTGCACCATCTCCAGCTGGCAGTTGACTGACTCGTCATCATGAGAGCCTGGTACCTCTACTAGGTCCCCGAGTTTGTTTCATCTGCAATACTTCAAACAAGACACTTGCAATACTCAAGTAGAAAACCCGGTATTTTTATGATGTCCCTTAGTTTGTCAAATCATCAAAACTACAAATAACATTTTCCCCCTTTTTGATGATGACAAACAATGATATGATCTGAGATCTTCACCAGAAAGGTTCCCCCTGACTGTGTATTCCCCCTTACTGTATATTCCCCCTTACTGTATTCCCCCTTATTTAGCTACTTACAGTTTACTTCCCCCTTTTGGCATCATAAAAAAGATATGCAGTAAACCATTGAGTCAATCATAAATACTGAACAAGATCAGATCTAACAGCAATCAAACAGTAGAGGAAAAGCATTCACAAAAGACCATAGGAAGAACAACAAAGGAATAAAGTAACCAACATACCATTATAACATAAATACATTAAAAACAAACTAAAAATCCATTAACACGATGATTAGCCACACAACAAAAGAGACACGGGGAAGGATTGATTAACAGTTTAGGAAGAGGGGGGAGTTTTGGATAGGGACTGGATAACAAGAGTGAGTTGTGCATTGGCAGCATCATTATCCTTGATGACCTTTTCTTGCAAGGCAGTTATCTTCGCCTTCAACTCATTGTTCTCTTTCTCCAGAGCTTGTACAACTGAAGAACCAGGTCCCTCACTCTGTGCAGTAAGCAGCTCTACTTTGAGTACAACAATTTCAGCCTCTTTACTACTCAACCGCACAGTGAGTTCTTCAGTCTCATGTTTAAGCTGATCCAGGTTCTCAAGAAGTTGAGTCATCTTGCTTTTTGGTAAGCCTCTGCCTTCAATACATTCACATTCAAACAAGGTATGCTCAGAGATAGTTTGTTTAATTGTCCCTACCTTTCCAATACCAAGAGGAATCTGAAAGTGCTTGAATACTTCAGTGAGAAAATATCCATACCCCATTCCATGTACTCCTTTCCTCTCAATAACTGTTTTGTGAATGTGTTCAATCATGAGACTAGGAAGGCTCAGAGCCTCAAAGCTGCACAACATCTCCATTACGTACAAGTCAGCAGCAGTAGCAAGAGTTCTCTTTTATGTGCGAGGAAGAACCACCTTGTTGACAAACTCGAAGACCAGCTGATACTCACTCTTCATAATTTTCTTATAGATCCCAGCAACCTTAGTTGTGGGAGTCTTAGAAATCAGGGATGCAAATTCTGAAGAGCAATTTTTGTTCAGCACGGACCGGGTCCCCTCTGTAGGCACTCTAAGGATTCTGCCCAACACCTCCTCATTCAAAGAAATAGCAATATTGTTCACACGTGTGAGGAGACTCCCATCTTCCAGGAATTGAACATTGTAATAAAATTCACGAACCTCTTCTTCATGGAGGATGAGGGATTTCCTGTTGAACAGGTGCAGCCAAGATTGGATCTCCACCATGTCATGCAGAGAATCCATGCCCGGAAAAGTAATAATCCCCATATCAAACACTCTTCCAGCGAGGACTGCTTGTTTCCTCAGACTGTCAACTATTTCCTGCAAGTTGACATTCTCAACTTTCCTGGATTGAGGACCAGGTCCCTGTGTCCGCTTTCTCTTTTTCTCAGATCTCTTCCCTTTTGACTGTGACTTTTCAACCTTCTTTGTAACCCTTTCCCTTTTCTTTTCTGACTTCTTCTTGTTATTTTTCTTTTCAACCTCTTCTCCAGACAACTCAACCAGTTTTTCTTTAGGTATCCTAAAATTTGATACCTCGAAGGTTCGTGCACTTCTGACTGCAGCAGCAGATCGTGCGCTTGCCTTCAAGGCATCTAACATCAATTTTTGTGCAGCAGACCTTGTATTAGGTCGTCTCTTAGGAGGCTCCTCCACGACTTTTTCCTTCCCTTTTTGACTCTCCATCTTCCATTTTAATGGTTCTTCCTCACTTGCAGATTCAGATGAAGAGGAAGAAGAGTACCGCCCTAAGTCGGGGGTTTTATCAAAAATGGGTTGAGAAGGTCTTACCTCTTCTCCTTCCAAAGCGTCAGTATGTTCTGCTCTGGCTTCTTCTCTCATCATTGCCAGGCTCTCAATCACGAGTTCCTCACTCGCTGCCAGGATATTAGACTCGGAAGCCCTGTGTTTTGGTAGATCTCCTTCAAACATGTTGTCAGGCAACATGTCTTCACATGGACCAGGTCCAGTGGGAACTGCAGAAGTGTTTAGATCTATGAAGAAGAAAGGGTTATCAGGAGTATTTTGTGGAGGACTGGGTGGGGGAGGAAGTCTGGCTTGAGCAGTTGTTGGAGAATAGAATGCAAGGGGCGCAATTTCACTAAGTGCATCCAACATTTGCTTAGAAGAGGATGAAGAGGAAGACATGTTTGTGATACTGGAAGGTTTCGTTGAAAAGAAAGAGAAGAAGAAGACAGATTTTGCCTTTGAATTTGATAAGCCTTTTGATAAAAAGAGAGAGATAAAGTTAAGAGATAGGTGAGAGTTCCAAAAAGAAAAAGGCCCTTTTTACAAAAAGTGAAAGGGTGCCAGGTCCTTGATTAGATGCGTCGTTTGAGGGAGAAACGATTGGACTTATCGGTCAGAGTAACCGATGACTGACACGTGGCTTTTTCAACTGTCAAATTTTTTTTAGTTTAAATTTAATGTAAAAATGCTAACCTGGACAGGTATCAGGTACCATAATAGAGTTTAACTTCATTCCTTAATTGTTCTAGCCTCTTCTTTTGCTGAGCAGGTCCCTATTGAGAGTATACCTACGAAAGATACAAAAAGTGATCTTGTTCAAATATTTAAGATTCACACAAAGGATACCTGCACTGCAAATCTAACCATCAAGGGAGTTCTACTGTTGGAAGCTAAAAGCATCACTTGGAGATCAACATCCCCAACTTTAATCGATTTCTCTCAAATTGATCCTTGCTCAGAGCCTTGGTGAAGATGTCTGCAATCTGTTCCTCCGTTGGACAGTATGTGAGCACAATATTACATTTCTCAACATGATCTCTCAAAAAATGATGTCTGACATCAATGTGCTTTGTTCTCTTATGCTGAACTGGATTCTTTCCCATACTCACAGCACTAGTGTTGTCACACATGAGAGGAATTGCTTTGATGTGGATTCCAAAGTCTTCTAAGTGTTGCCTGATCGACAGCAATTGAGAACAACAGGCTGTAGCAGCTACATATTCAGCTTCAGCAGTTGAAAGAGCCACAGAGTTCTGCTTCTTTGTGCCCCAAGAGATAAGTGATGATCCAAGGAAATGAGTCATTCCAGAGGTGCTCTTCCTGTCAACTTGATAACCTGCAAAATCAGCATCTGCAAAACCAACCAGATCAAAAGTATCACCTGCAGGATAAAAGAGAACCAGGTCCCCTGTTTTCTTCAAGTATCTAAGAATACGTTTTGCAGCCTTCAGGTGTGAATCACGAGGACATGCTTGAAACCTAGCACACATTCCAACGATATACACAATATCAGGCCTGCTAGCAGTCAGATATAGCAAGGAGCCAATGATTCCTCTGTACATTGTCTGATTTACAAGGGGATCAGATTCCTCTACTATCATCTTGGAGTTTGTTCCCATAGGAGTGTCAATAGGTTTGGAATCAAACATATTGAATTTCTTCAACAGCTCTTTGATGTACTTCTCCTGGCATATTGAAGTACCATTTGATGATTGCTTGATTTGCAGCCCCAGGAAGAAAGTCAACTCACCCATCATACTCATTTCAAACTCCCTTCCCATCAATGATGAGAATTCTTCACAGAGATGTTCTGAAGTAGCTCCAAAAATTATGTCATCCACATAAACTTGAATGATAAGCAATTCTTGTTCTCTTTTTAGTAAGAACAAAGTATTGTCTATCTTGCCTCGTTTGAAACCATTCTTCAGCAGAAACTTTGACAATCTTTCATACCAAGCTGTTGGAGCTTGTTTCAGACCATATAATGCCTTATTCAATCTGAACACATGATTTGGTAGTTCTGCATCTTCAAAACCAGGAGGTTGCTTGACATACACCTCCTCTTTGAGATCTCCATTCAGAAATGCACTCTTCACATATTTTATTTTCAGCAAACTTCATCTTGGGCAACCCTCGAACCAGGTCCTTTGAAATCAACTTATTCAATAAAGATGAACTCACATGTCCCAGCCTACGATGCCAGAGATCAGCATTTTCATTTTGAGCACTGAGACATGTTAAGTCATCTCCATGAGAGATTTCCAAATTTGCCACATACATATTTTTACTTCTGTGTGCAGTGAGAATTACCTTGTTTGTAGTTAAACTCACCACAGTGCATTTCTCAGAAGTAAACTTGACCTCATTTCCTTTATCACAAATTTGTGACACACTTAGCAAGCTGTACTTCAACCCATCCACATGGTAAACATTGTCAATTGAATCTTCAAGAGATCTTCCTACCTTGCCAACTCCGAAATGTACCCCTTCTTGCCATCACCAAAAGAGACACCTCCTCCTTGGAGGGTCTTGAGTGAGAGGAAGTTCTTTACATCACCAGTCATATGTTTAGAACAGCCACTATCCATATACCAACATTGACTGCTGCTCCTCTCATTCACCTGCACCAAAAATCACTTGTTAAGCTTGGAAACCCATTTCAGCTTGAGTTCCCAGTAGGCAGACAAAGGAGTGATCAGATTGTACTTGGTCTAATATGGTAGACTTTGACTCTTTCTAACAAAGGACCTAGGAGCAGGAACAGATTTTTTCTTTGAAAATTTGTGAGTTGAGACAGGCTCTGTAAGACCAGGTCTCTCATTTGGTACATTCTGTCTTTCAGCATAATTAGAGTATCTTTCACATGAGTTTCTCCAGCTAACACACTCATTCTTCAAATGTCCATTCTTACCACAATGCAGACACAACAGATTGTCAGACACAAACACATACTTACTGTGAGGATTATAAGGAGGACTTATGTTCAGACTTCCTAGTCCTTTCTTATTAAAATTACTCTGATTTGTCATATTTGACAGCAACTTTGAGGATTTGGTCCACTTAAGAGATTTTTCAAGTTCCTCCTTAAGTTTCACAATATCCTGTTCTAATTTGTTATTCTTTTCAAGTGACAACCAGAGATTTGTCTCAGAGTTCTTCAATTTTTCATGAATTTCAGCTTGCAAACTATTTGGCTTTCCATTCAGCTTTTCAGCTTCTTTAGTAAACTGACACAACTGATTCTTAAGTTCAGAGTTATTTAACTCTAGAGACACCATTCTTGACATTGTGTCTTCAAATTGACCTTTGTTTTCAGTTAAAATTTCAAGTTCAACAATCATGGTATCTCTTTCAGATGTTAACTCTATCACAGAATCTAACATGACTTTTGCCAAGGTTCTCAATTTTTTAAGAGAATATTTATCCAAGTCATTTTTCATGTCAAGAAGAGTTACCTGATTGTCTTCTTCTTCATTTTCTGTGTGTGCCATGAGAGCAAACATTTCATTGAAGACAGTTTCCTCCTCATGCACAGCAACCATCGACACATCTTTTGGCTCATCAGGATCTTCTGAGTCACTAGAAGAATCCCCCCATGCAGCAAGAGCCCTTTTGACAACCATATCAGCAGCAGCTTTACGATCTCTATTACCAGGTACCAGGTCCCTTCTGTTTTCTTTGTCACCCCTGTGTTTTTGATGTTCCTTATTTTCATTCTTGAGTAAAGGACACTCTCTGATGAAGTGCCCAGATTTTCCACACTTGTAGCAAGTATCACCTTGAGCAGCATTTCGAGTCCCATTTGTTCCTCTTTTATACATTTTGTTTTTTCTCACAATCTTTTGAAATCTACTGATGAGATATGCCATATCATCATCATCACTTAAATCTTCATCTGATTTATACTTCAACATCAATGACTTGTCCTTCTTGGCTTCCCTTTTTGACAAATCATGGTTTCGATTCATCTCATGTGTTTTAAGATTTCCAATCAAGGCATCCATGGTCAGCACCTTCAAGTCCTTAGCTTCTGTAATGGCATCAACTTTGCTCTCCCAAGACTTTGGAAGAATTTGAAGCACTTTCCTGACTTGTTTGGTCATGCTTATAGGTTCACCCAGACTTCGCAGCTCATTTGTAATGGAAGACAACTTTGTGAACATGTCATGTATAGTTTCTCCTTCCTTCATTTTGAAGTTCTCATATCGTGAGGTGAGCATGTCAATCTTGGATTCTTTGACTTGTTCAGTTCCTTCATGTGCAGTCAACAAGCAATCCCAGATTTCTTTAGCAGACTCACAGGCTGACACTCTGTTGTACGCATCAGGTCCTATCCCACAGACCAGAAGAGTTTTAGCTTTGAAACCCTTTTCAATCTTTTTCCTGTCAGCATCATCATATTTCTGCCTGAGCTTTGGAACAGTGATGGTCTTTTCTCCATCCTTTACTTCCATCATTGGAACAAAGGGTCCATCTAGTATAATATCCCATAACTCGCTATCTTCAGCCATGAGATAATCGTGCATTCTAACTTTCCACCAACTGTAGAAATGTCCATTGAAACGAGGAGGTCTGTGTGATGACTGACCTTCTTCGAGGTTAAGTGGAGCTGCCATTCTAGACCAAAATCACTTCCTTGGTGTTAACCAAATAGGTAGTGCCTACTCTAATACCACTTGATAGAATGTATGGCTTCACTTAATAGTAATGGACCAGGTCCCTTACTTTACTTCAGAAAATTACCAGAAAGTTAAATGCAGTAAAATCAACACAATGATTTTACGTGGAAACCTCCTTGCTTAAGGGAGTAAAACCACGACCTGTCTCACAAGATTTTCAATCGTTTTCACTAATCTTCAAAAGCAAAAGCAAAACACGATTACACCAAACGTAAGAAAGAGTTATCAATCTTACCGTTAAGCAATAGACCTCTATTGCTCAACAAGCCAAAGTAGAAAAACAATCTACCCACTAAGCTATCCCACCTGCACAACCTAGACTTTTAACACAACACACCAATTCCTTTATAGATTTAGGAGTGGTTTACAATTTAAGAACAAGAGAATAAATTCCTAAACAACTAGACGAAAAGCTCCAGATGTTGCTGTTGTACTAGGAATGATTCTGCCTTTGCTTTGTGTAGCCTTTGCAAGAGTTCTTGAAAAGTTTTTATCAAGTTGCAAAAACTCAACAAAAGTGTTTAAGAAAGTGCCTTTTATATGGGCAAGTCACTTTCCTAAACTTCTTTGCCATTGGCTGGAAAGGTCACACTTTCTGACGCCATCGGGAAGTGTGCACCTACTTTCTGCACCATCTCCAGCTGGCAGTTGACTGGCTCGTCATCATGAGAGCCTGGTACCTCTACTAGGTCCCCGAGTTTGTTTCATCTGCAATACTTCAAACAAGACACCTGCAATACTCAAGTAGAAAACCCGATACCTTTATGAGGTCCCTAAGTTTGTCAAATCATCAAAACTACAAATAACAATGTGTTAACGAAAAATTTTAATATGTGAGAGGCATACTTATTGTCAGTTGTGTGAGGCTTTCTTTGGCTGCCAACTGTAAAAATAGGACCCGTTTCTTACTATTTCATTCTCTTTCATTTTTATTACTTTTCTCATTCATTTTAAACTTTTTCTTTACTTTCTTTTTTTCTCCTTTTTCTTTACTTTCCCCTCCTCAATATGTTACAAAGAATTTTTCAGACTACCCAAAATGTCTAAAATATCTAATATGTATATTTTATTTGTATAATATTATATATTTAAGGAAAAATTAAAGTGAATGTAACAAGAAATTTTCAATCTAATATTTGAATAAAATTGAAGAAATTGAAGATAGTGAAATTACTATTTAAAAAACATAAAATTTTGTATATTAATTTCATAAATTGAATCTTTTATTAAAGTGAATGTGACAAGAAATTTTCAATGTAATATTTAAATGAAATTGAAGATAGTGAAATAACAATTAAAAATACATAAAATTTTGTATATTAATTTCATGAATTGAATCTTTTATTTTTGTGTAAATATCTTATAGGACGATATATAAGGAATATGAGAATTTAGATATTTTTTGAAGTTATTTGTTTTTGTGTTTGTTTATAAAAAAAAATTATATAGTAAATTTTCTCATCATATTATTCTACTAATTAATGGTTCATAAATCACTTTGTTCTCTTCATGTCTTTCTCGTTATAATAATCAAATTGTTTATATTTATTCGTAATTTAAGTAATATTTTTGTTTTGATTGTTAAGAGTGCATCTTCATGTTCAAAATAACTTATATTTATTAATTGATTATTTTTATTTAATCAAACATCATCAAGACATAGTATATTGCAACTAATTTTTTAACTTTTTGTCAAAAATAAATCGTTGAAACGAATTTAACATATTTATTAATAATGATTAAATTCTTAGATAATGCAAACGTTCTTTTAAGATCCTATATATAACTAGATCAATTTTTTTATATTATCATATATTTTTTAAAAGTCGAAGAAAATCAAATTGTAAAAAAAAATTTATAGTGATGAAACATTTGACTTAATTTCAATTTCTTTTTAAACAAACAAATTATTTAATTTAATTGAAAATGGTCCAAATTAAATCACGGCTAATTCTATCAAAATTATTAAGTTTCAAGTTTTGATAAATGACTATAATTCAAACGAAAAAAATAAAAATTCAAAAACAAACGAAAAAAAAAAAAAGAAAATATGGAAGAGGAAAGAGAACAAAAAAATGGACCCCTTCTTGTTTTGGTAGTGGGATCATACACTTGGCAAAGAATGAGAAGATCACATACAAGTATTGTCTGCCATCTAATACTTGCGTCTCCCATATGATAAAATTTTTCGCTATTCATGGTCATTCACTGAGAAGGAGATAATTGGGATCGTTTCGAAAATGGATGAGAATAACATTTGGGCTTTACGAATCGTATGCATTATGGATAATGTATCCACGTAATATGATTGACGTGTGCATTTTAAATCGTATTTATATATCAATAGACTAAAGTCATATGTGGTTTTTTAAAGTTGTCTGTATAATTTATTTAGACACTTCAACTAGGACTGGTACTTATTGAACATTTTTATTGTTCAGAATAAATACCTATTTGACACTTTTCGCTGAGATGACAAGGAAAGTATAATACACATCTATTCAGCGCGTCAGAACGTGTTTTTGTTTTTTTTTAAAAAAAAAATCTCTTTCTTCTTCCTTCTTCCTTAGTCATTTCTTCCAAAACCAATACCATCTCCGCCGATGATGTTGCCACCAACACCTTCCACCCTTTTCTTTTCTCCTGCCTCCTCTTCCTCCCTCCCCCTCACCTCTATCATATTCAACTATGGAAACACCATTACGATTTCCTTCTCAATTTTCTTTAAATTTGTTCGATATTGTGATCTTATTTACGGAAAAAAATAAATACTCATATAATGACTATTCTATTTCTTCTTCCATTTTTTTCTTATCGGAAATATATCTAACAAATTAGATTTAAAATAAAAAAACGAATCTGCTTAGATGATTATGTAGTCAATGATTTTATTGATATCTAAAATTATAAATGGTTCATATTTTGTAGGTTCATGTATTGACTAATTTTTATATATATGCAATTTGCTATTTTCAACTTAAAAAAAAACACAGATCTGAAAACAGAATAGTGGGTTAAGAGGATTTCAAGGTGATGACAACTATGGTGGAGAAGGGGGCTAAGGTGAAGAATAGGATTTCAAAGTGATGACAACACTTCAATTTTTTCTTTTTTTCTTTTTTTTTTCTCATCAAAATGCAACATGTACATAATTGATTTGTCAATTTTCCACGTCATCGCGAGTGTAATACACACATTTCATAGTTTTAGCTGATTGTCACAAAAGTATTTAAAAGGTTCAAATCCGAATTAGTAGAGGTGTCCAATAGGTACAAGTCCTAGTTGAGGTGTTTAAGTAAATTATGCAGACAACTTTAAGGGGCCGCATATAACTTTAGCCATATCAATGTGTAACACTTCTTGATGTCCTAAGCAAAAAAGAATATCAATATGCTCACTACATGTACTAAGGGAAGAGAAACTCACAGTAGAATATTGTCGCGGCTTGATTGTTTTGTTTTTATTACTTTGATGTTGTTTAGGTCGTAGTATTTTTTGTTGTTGTTGGGGATGTTTTATGGAAAAATTGGCATGTTTTGCTGGAAATAAGATCTAAAACTGTTTGAATATTAATATGTGAGTTATGGATGAGGTGTTGTGATATGATACTGTACTAAGTTAGAGTCTTTTGCTTTTTTTCTCTATAAATTTTGCTTCAAAGAAACAAAACATCATGTTTTACATTTTCAGTTATCTTCATCTGTTCAATATTTACTGATGCTATTGTCAATCTCCTACATACCTATTTTCTCTTATGGCATTTTAAACTTCATCTCACCAGCTAAAAGATAAGACACTTAATAGAAGTGTGAAGATCCATCGTAGGTGTGTACATGACTGGGTTAGTTCAGATTTTTTAAATATCAAATCAAATCATTAGTGTCGGATTTTTGAATTTATAAATCAAACCAAACCAATTAAACTTGGGTTTTTCAACTTCGGGTTTCTTCGAGGTTTTCGGATTTTTGGGTTTTTCAATAAAGTATTCATACAAACATATAATTTACTTGTACTTCAAATATTTCTTTAATCCTATTAAAATGCAACTATCTAAGTTGTTTCTCAAGAAAATAACAAAAATTATGATATGATTAATGACACTAAAATATCCAACAAAAAAATAATAATAAAATCGCGTAAAATAAATATTACAAATTAATAAGTCATAATGAAATTAATCATAATTTAAAGTACTAAATCATGCTAAAATAAGTTTATTAAGTATTAGTTACATGACTAAATATTAAAAGAAAGTAAAACTAGATCATGTATTTTAATTATCTAACTTTATGTAAAACTAAAAAATAAATATTCAATATTATTGTCATTCTTGGTGTTGAACTGATTTTCTTTTTGCATTATATGAATTCGATTTTTATTTAAACTTCATTATAATTACCAACATGTATGGACCATAATCTTTATTAGATTATTAAGAATTCTGACTTCCAGACATGAAATAAATATATTAAAAGATAAAAATTATGAAAAAGTATAAAAGATATTTAAAAATTATATCAAAGTAAGTATTTTACGTATAAAATAAAATTTTAAAATTATATATATAATGTTGGGTTGGTTTGGCCTCGTGTTGATTTTTTTAGTTGAAACCAAACCAACCCAAATATAGTCGGGGGTTTTTTCCAACACCAAATCACTAGTCGAATTTTTTTCGATTTGCGGTTTGGTTCAATTTTTGGTTCGATTTTGTACACCCCTAATCCATTGTTTGAGAGTTCACTTCTTAGAGGGAAGACACATTATTCATATAGTTGACTCCAATTTAGTGAAGATTCATTTAGTCAACCTCAACTAGCTTGCCAGTGTCAATCGCATCATCTAGTTTGGAAGCTACATACAAGGATATATCATCCTAGATGTACTCATTGTACGTGTAACGGTTGATTAGAAAGGAGAGATGATTGAAATCTTTTCAGAGATGGATGAGAATAACCTTTAGGTTGTTCACATATTGTATGTATTATAGACAATGTATCCACATGAAGCTAGTCCGACATCTTCGACACATAAAAAAAGATCAAAAAATTCAATTTCTTCGACTAGAAGGACATGTACAGTAGCAAAAACAAACTCCTATAGATGGATTAAAAAAGTTATGTGTTAATGGTTGAGAGGTGATAGTGAAAACTTCAAATCGGGATACTTGAAGGAATTAGAATGTTATTCACATAAACATCATCCTCACAACGGATTGAAAGGCGAATCACATGCCATATCTAAAATAAAATATTGAAAGAAATGTTTATGCAAATATAGCTATACTAAAGAGTCGAAGTGAGTTTAGTTTTCAATACAGTGATGGAGCTATAATAATTGATGATCCCAAATTTTGGGATGACTTCCTAAAGGTAATTATTACTTTATTAGAGTTATTATAATTTTTTACACTATCTGCTTGATGGTTTTAATTATATAGTTCTGGACTTCTTCACTAGTGAGTGAATTTGTTTATGTGGACTGTCCACGACTGTCACTAGAAAAGTAAGCATGCTTTCAATAATCTCCATCATACTAGCCTAGTGTACTCAAGGATAAACAGATGAATGATCTTGTTTCAATTTTACCCTCATTATGCTCTAAATTTATGGACAAAAATTGTGGGTAAATCATCAATTTGCCCTCAATTATATACATTGATAAGGGATAACCCGCCAATCTAATCTATATTTGTCTTGTTCCAAAGTTGAATGTTGGTTAGGTTCAAGTCAACTACTGTTTTAGGAGTGCACACTCTGTCTCGGGCCACCAAAGCCTTTCTCGATATGTAATAGTATCTACCCAAACATAGCTGCTATAATGAGCATTAATAAGTCTTTTGGCTTGATTACTGAAAAGTTGTCTCAAATAAATTCAGATTTCAAAGATAATCGATTGCACAACTAAGAGAGATTTTTAGTTGTTCACGAATAAATTATGTATTTATATATGTGTTTTCTGAAAGAGTTATCAATTGAGTAATATTATTTGCTTTGTTTTCTTTTGTGATTGTTTTCTTGGTTGATTCAAATGCAAAAAATATGAATATAAAAATATGGGCAATATTTGCGGATTGAGAGGAAATTTCTGTCTAGGATAAAGCAACATGGAGTTTGCAGAAGGTCCATTAGATGTTGTTGAGGAAATTCAAATGAGTCAATTTTCAGGACTGTTCAACGACATGAGTTTGGGATTACGAGAGAAGTTGAAAATGCTGCTAGAGCTACTATATTTTCTGAAGCATCTAAATTTTGAACCTGAAGAAGCTGGATCTCAACAAATTAATAAACAAGGTAAGTATACCTAAAAGTCATCTAACGTCAATGAAAAGGAGAAATGCAAGAAAAGAAAAAAGATTTCGGAGAATAATTCTGAGACATTTCTTAATGGTATGGTTGAGGTTATAAAATTTTTTATTGATAGTTAAGACAAACGAATAGGTGTCTTGATTGACAAGATTGGAAATTGTGACCAATCTGATCATCATGATCAAATTTATTCCATCATTGAATCCCCTATACTTGAGTTGTACTCCGCAGAGCAACATATAAGAAAAAACAATGATTCTTTGTGATGACATCAAAAAGATGAAATTCTTTATATTCATGGGTGAGCTTGAGCGTCAAAGTATGATGTTTATGTTCATCAACAATAAACTTTAAAGTATGGTAGACTTCAAAATAAGTGAAAAGTTAATTTTGCTGGTTTTGTTTGATTGAAGACCTTTAAACATTTGAGTGCATTGACACTTTTAGATACCTCGAATTATGTCCTATATATTTTAATATTGGTGTAAGACGAACACGAGGGCAAAACTTTTGTGTAACTAGAATCTATGAAAAAACTTTAATATGGTGTCACTTGTGATAAACTCAAATGATGCATGTAAATGTGTTTATTTGGTTTGCTTTTATCAATTGTTGTATATGATTCTCGCTTTTCCTTTTCTCAGTATACACTGAAATGCGAAATGAATGGATTTAGGATAAGTATATATATATTTTTTTGCTGTATTTTATTCCTTATTTCTCTTTTTTGTACTTCATTTCAAAGTCAAGCTAATCCAAGTGAGCTTGAACTCGTCTGACCTTCTGCTTTTGCTCATTGCACTTGTTTTGTGTGATTATTTAATTCCTTATCACTCTATATCTTTATTGAAATCATGAAAGTCCTACATGCATCATTCATAAATCAGGATATCAGTATGTATGATGATGAAACGCTTCTGCTCAAGCTTGTAATTTAAACTTAAATGAGGAGTTGGGGCTGATTAATATTCCTCTCGAACAAAACTTGCACTTTGACGTGCAATCAAAGTGATACAATTTCATTTGTTTTCAAATTTTAACTGAAAAATTTGGCCTTCTAGAAATTTGTCCGTAACTTTTGCTATGTTTTTATACTAGTAGTTGGAGCTCGAGTTCTTGACCTTCCTTACATTTTCAAGAAACACAGGATGGGTCATGGGTTCTCTCATGATTTTATTGGTAGCCTTCCTTACTATTGTATTATATGATGCATCTAGTCTAGACGTAAGCTAGAATCTAATTACAAAGTTGTCAAGATTTTCATCTTTATGGATCGGTATGTAGATGTTGATGCTATGATTGTTCTTTTCTAAACTTAATTTTCATCAGTTTCTTGATTTTCTTAATCAATACTCTAGCACACTTGTTCAATTATTCAAAATCCCAAAATCTTGTTTCATGTAGTCTTTTTTAGCATTTCTTGTTGTCTTTATGAGCTTGCAAGTTCTTTAGTTTTAATTTATTCTAATATTAATAGGTAAGAAGATTACATTTGAAACCAAATACAAGATTAGGTGAGAAGCAATGAACCCAGCACGTGATAAAAATTAATTCTTGTATTGTTAATCTTTGCATTGCTAATCCCTGCATTATTAATTCATGCATTATCAATCTTTTGTACCAAACGACCCTTATAGAGTGTAGGAAAAAAGTACCAAACAAGGTACTAATAATACACAAGACTAATGCATGCATTATTTTTTCTAATATACTCTCTACCAAACAATCCTAAAATTTTTAGGTATTAATAATGCGAGTCCGAAACTCAAAGGGTAAAAAATATTAACAAAAATTCCAAAACGGTATATAAAATTTTATATAAACCAAAACGGTAAAATCGCTGCCGACGCAGCGATTTACTTCGACTGAAAAAGTAAAATCGCTGCTGAGGCAGCGATTTTGCCAAAAATTTTTTTTTTAATAAAAAAATGAAATCGCTGCCCAAGCAGCGATTTCAAAATGTTTCTTCTTACAAATCGCTGCCAGGGCAGCGATTTAACATTATTTTTTAATTTTTTTTTTTTTTTTTAAAATAAGGTATATCGCTGCTCTGGCAGCGATTTACGAAAAAAATTTTCTTTAAAATCGCTGCCAGTGCAGCGATTTATAAAAAAAAAAAAAAAAATTTCCAATATAAATCGCTGCCTTAGCAGCGATTTATAAAAAAAAAAAAATTTTTTGATATAAATCGCTGCTAGAGCAGCGATTTACAAAAATAAAAAAAAATTTTTTATGTAAATCGCTGCTCTAGCAGCGATTTATATCAAAATTTTTTTTTTTTTTTTATAAATCGCTGCTTAGGCAGCGATTTATTTAAAAAAAAAAAATTTTTGTTATTAAATCGCTGAGCAATTTTTTAAATAAAAAAAAATTTAAAAAATGTTAACTTATGTATATAATTTATAAGAAAATATACATTATTTTTAAAAAATTAAAAATAACTAAATATATTTTCTTTCTTAAAAAAAAGATATTATATTAAATTTAAATTTAAATAATATTTGAATTCAAATAATTAATTTTTTTAAATAAAAAATTAAATGAAAAAAATTATTTAATTTTTTTTAAAACAAAATTATATACTTTTATATATATATATATATATATATATATATATATATATATATATATATATATATATATATATATATATATATAAAGTGAAAAGGATCACATGACAATAGTAAAATTTTTTGTTTTTATTGTATAATTTGAAGAAAATTTTCACAAGTTAAAGTGGATGACATCACAATAGTAAACCTTTGTTTTTATTGTAAGTTTTAAAAAAAATATTCACATGTAAATAGTACATCATACTTTGAATTCTATAAATTGGTACTTCAATTTTTCATACTTTGAATTCTATAAATTGGTAGTTCAATCTTCCAATCCAATCTACTTTCAATCTTCCACAATCTTAAAATTCTTGTTATTCTTCAAATTTTCTAAAGTTTTTAAAAGCATTTTCCTTATAAGGTGAGTTTAAATTTATTTTATTTTTAATTTATTTTAATTAATTTTATACTTTTATATGATATTGTTGATATATTCAATCGTTTGATACTTATATTAATGTTAATTTTTATTTTTATTTTTTGTGTATAGATATGGATCCATCAAATTTATACGTACATCCTGGTCCAGTAGAGCATGATGTATTAAAAATTCAAGTTCATCATCGTTCCGAAGGAATTTGGAATGGTAGCATAAAAGAAGAGAGATGTTGCTTATATACGCGTCGTGGTGATATTGAATTTTGGCAACATTTAAAATATCATCCATTACATTCTCGCATCCTTCAATATTTTGAAAATTGTAGATTTAAAGGAATTCTTGATGTTGGATGTGTGCCGTATGACTCCGGATTAATTTCTGCTTTAATTGAAAGGTGGCGTCCGGAAACTCATACTTTTCACATGCGAACTGGCGAGGCTACCATAACTTTACAAGATATTGAAATTTTATTCGGAATGGTAGTAGATGGTAGTCCTATAATTTTAAATAAAGCTGATTCTTTAGGGATTATAGGTAGACAAGAAATGATTTTTCAATTAACAGGATGGTTACCCGATACTAGTTGTTTTTCTGGTGTTAGTAGATTGTCAACATATAAATTGATTGAGTATATCGAAGGTTTGGAAGTTATTAACGATAACTCAACTGAGCATGAAGTTCAACAAAGATTTAGATTATATTTATTATGGTTATGTGGTGGATCAATATTTCCGGATAAATCTAATAATAAGATTAATTTGGACATTTTGATTGACATGAGAAATTTAGATTTAATGTCAACTCAAGCATGGGGATCGGCCGCATTATCATATTTGTATAATTGTTTATGCCGTGCGTCAATGAAAAAATCAAATGAAGTTTGTGGATTTCTCTCTTTAGTGCAGGTATACATATTTTTTTGATTAAATATTTTTTATATACTAGTAATATGCACTTTTAAATTTAAGTGCATTATAAGTAATGGTGAATTTATTTATTGTAGATTTGGGCATGGGAAAGAATTATTCCCCTGCAACCATTGCCAAAGCCTCTAAGAACCAATCAATTTGAGGCTTTAACTGCACTTGCACGTAAATGGACGCGACGTAGAAATCATCAAAATGAGGCACGAACTGTAATCGGTGTGATTAGGGATGTACTTGATAATTTAACTGATGAACAGGTATTTAATATTATTAGTATCTTATACTTTTCATATTTTATTTTATTTTAAATAAGAATATATTTTTTTCTGCCAATGTTGTTTTTATAATTATCTTACTTAATTATTTTTTTATAGTTTATTTGGCAGCCTTATTCGGAAGATGTTATTAATGGATTGCCTGAGTGGTGTCGATCAGGACAACGTGTCTGGATGGCACAGGTGCCACTGATTTATGGAATTTATCGTGAGTGGCACATGGTTGATCGTGTTGTGAGACAGTTCGGTTATTTACAACATATTCCTGGACCGTGTACCCAATTTTCCGAATATCATTTTAAACGTGATAAACGATCAAAAATAAAACAAGAAGATATAGATGTATTTAACTATACACAATATTTATGGGAACAACGTCAAAATCGTATATTTCGACCTCCATTTGTAAGTGATCAAACAGATTACTTCCGTTGGTACATGAGGCATACCCGCATGGTCATTGGAAATCCACAACATGTTGTACAAAAAGGGTATCAACACATGGCAGGAAGACATGAGGCATTAGTATGTATATTACATAAATTTCAAATTATTATGTCAATCTTTAATAATTTTTTTTATTAATATTTGTTTATTCATTATAGGCTAGAGGTCATGAAATGCAGTATCGTCGAGCTCGGATGATTGAAAATGATGAAAATCAATCTAATGAAATGAGACAATATGCAGCGGAAGTCGCTCGTATTTCAATGGAGTCAATGAATGCGGCCTTTCAGGGAACGCGATTGAGCTTTGATCATGATTACAATCCTCCCACTCAATACGATGAACCACCACCAGTACAAGTATCTCGCCGATCACGACAAACAACACCGAGAGAGGGTGCTCGTCGAGGTAGAAGGACCACTAGTGAAACAGCTGATTTTTCTGCAGGGCCCTCTAACACTAATGTGGCGACTCCCGAGCCTTATTATCCCACATTTGATTTTTCTGTAGGGCCCTCTAACACTAATCCGAATTTTTCTAGTCAGCAAACAGTTGGTTTTGTAACTCCGCAGGTTCCAATATCTGGGTTTGCACAATTTAGTGGTTCTCAATATGGTTTTCAACATGGTATGCGTGAATTTCCGATACATAATTCTCCATTTGGTGGAAGATTGAATTTTTCGAATGTAAGTATAATTATTTTCATACAATTTTTTTAACTTTTTATAATTTTTTTTTATTTTTATTGCATGTTTATTTGATTATATTATGTTATATTGTATTATAGGTAACTGCGTTTGATGATTCAAGATTTAATGCTGGGGCTTCACAAAATTTAGTTCTTAATAGACAAAATCCACCTCGGAGAACATCTAGGCTACACAAATCAACTAGATGTGGAACAGGCAGTCACTATCAAAATGAGGAAGATTTTGAAAATGAAGATGAAAATGAAGATGAGAATGAAGATGTAGAAGATTCGGATTCAGAAGAATAATTTTTTTTATGCACCTTTATTCTAAAAGGCTGAAGATTCGAATTTTGAAATATGTAAATTTTGTTGTTTCGTGCAAGTTTGAACAAAGTAATGAGATTATGTTTGAACAAGTTTGCTGGATTTACTTTTCTTTTTGTAATAGGTCAAATCAATACTTTTTATATTATGTCAAATCAATACTTTTTATATTAGGTCAAATCATTATTTTTTAATAGAGTTCAAATCAGTAATATAATAATAATGTAAAGATATTATACGTACAATATTTAAAATGCACAAGACAAATTAAATTCATGTTAACAAATAAATATAAAAGATATATCATATGTCAAATCAATACTTTTTGTCAACATTTTTGTATGTTTGAACAAGTTTGCAGGATTTACTTTTTTTTATCTCAAATCAATACTTTTTGTCAACATTTTTGTATGTTTGAACAAGTTTGCAGGATTCACTTTTTTTTATCATAAGTCAAATCAATACTTTTTATGTTAAGTCAAATCAATACTTTTTATATTAGGTAAAATCATTATTTTTTACGTACAATATTTAAAATGCGGAAGACAAATTAAATTCATGTCAACAAATAAATATAAAAGATATATCATATGTCAAATCAATACTTTTTGTCAACATTTTTGTATGTTTGAACAAGTTTGCAGGATTTACTTTTTTTTATCTCAAATCAATACTTTTTGTCAACATTTTTGTATGTTTGAACAAGTTTGCAGGATTCACTTTTTTTTTATCATAAGTCAAATCAATACTTTTTATGTTAAGTCAAATCAATACTTTTTATATTAGGTAAAATCATTATTTTTTACGTACAATATTTAAAATGCGGAAGACAAATTAAATTCATGTCAACAAATAAATATAAAAGATATATCATAATATTAATAACAAGATAATAAAAACACATTAACCTTAAAAACATATACAAAATATTTAAAATCGAGTAGGACATCGTGCCTTTGTGTGACCTGTCTCCTTACAAACACTACATTTTCTAGTCATGCGAGCCGGAGCTATATCCATATCATTCTTAAGTCGGCTTCTTCCTTGCGTACCACTTGTCCGCAAATATTCAGTATTTGCAATTAAATTAAAAGGAGCTGGTGGCCAATACATTTCATCACCCACTGGATTAAATGTCTCACTGTATGTTCGTTTGTAATATTTTGCACTGTAGAATTTACTTACATAAGATTTTGGCTCGATTCCGCGAAGTCCACAAAATTTGATGGCATGCGAACAAGGCATATGATAGTTTCTCCATTTTCCACAAGAACATTTCTTACCTTTTGCAGTAACCTTGTGGACATTTCCACCTTTACCATCATGAGCAAAAGTAAGAATTTCAAAAACTCCATCACCTGTGTTGTAAGTCATCATATCTGTGTGCCCTTGAGCTCTTTGATAATAATCATTAAATTTTTTATCTATCGCAAGTGGCCATGGCATATTACTTTGAAGTAATGCAATTGCAAGATTGTTTCTTTCGACAAAACGATCAACGAGAGCTTTGAACGTCATTCGAACCATGGCAGTCACAGGAAGCCCCCGAGCTTTTTTCAATAAACCATTATATGACTCAGACACATTTGTCGTCATGGCACCCCATCTACGACCACCATCCTTATACATCGTCCATTTTTCCAAAGGAAATTCATTTAACCATTCATATGCTGCAGGAGACAATGTTTTGATTTGTTGCATCCGTTGCATAAACTTTTTCTCCTGATGCTCAGTAGCAGCCAACCACATTAGATTTTCGAGTTCACTATTTACAAATTTTTTATTAAAATTTGCTTTTAAGTGTCGAACACAAAATCTATGATATGTGTTGGGTGGACTCAACCAATCATAAGATTGAACGCACTGCAAGATTCCTTGATGACGATCAGAAATAAGACCAATTCCTTGTCGTTCACAAACTACATGTGTCCATAATAACTTGAGAAACCATGACCAAGACTCAAAACTCTCACGTGCAACTAAAGCATATGCAAGTGGAAAAATATTTCCATTCGCATCAATTCCAACCGCAATTAACAATTTGATATCATACAAACCATAAAGATGTGTGCCGTCGATAGAAATGACCGGCCTACAACTTTTGAAACCATCAATGCTCTGTTTAAAAGCCCAAAAAAGAAATTTAAAAATTTGCTCACCTTGCATTGTTGTAGAATGATGCTCCCACTCAATAATAGTGCCTGGATTGAATAATTGTAGTGCAGCCATGTATCGAGGTAATGCCTTAAATGAACTTTCAAAATCACCATAAACCATTCGAAATGCTTTTCTTCGACCTTTTTGTGCTTTTCTGTAACTAGGAGTATAGTGATGTTTTCCTTTGATAATTTCACGGATCATCTTAATATTTATGTCCGGATTTTGCATAACATATGGTATTAATGAAGTGGCAATCATGTTATCATTCAAATTGAAATGATCCTCCTTATAGTTATCTGTAAGACAAGTATGCGGTTCAATCATTTTTCCTGTCTTCCACATACCGCTTGAAATCTCTCTAAACCGAATCATCCAATCACACCCTAACTCATGACGCTTGCAAATAACTTTCCAACTTTTACTTTTGGATTGATCACAAAGAAATTCTTTTTTAATAGCAAGACTATATGCTCTTACTGCATATTTCATTTGCATCTTATTCATAAATAACATACCTAGTTGCATATACAAATTAAATTAATCAACATGCAATAAATAAATAAATAAACAACTATAAAATATTTAGTTTTCAACAATCGAACCTGACTGGATATGTTTAGGATTGTTTGAATTCCAAAGTGCCGTTCGAATGGAACCGTCATCTCTCGTGTACATAAAATCTTCTGCATTTTCGTCAGTGTGATCTAAGTATGGAATCGCTGTAGAATGATAATTAATACTTTGATCTTCAATGGATGCATTAGGTGCATTATCCACATTATCATCATCGCCGTCATACATATCATCACTGTCTGTTAATTCATGCTCGGAAGGTTCATCATTGTGCAACTCACCAACTCGTTCATCACCCATAACATTGTTATTTACAATTTGTGTACAATAACTCACTGCATTTTGAATTTGATCATACCTATAAAAATAATAATATAAATATATTACATATAAGAAAAATAATTTTTAAGAAATAAGAAAACATTACTTTATTTACCTATTAGTTGAATCCGATGAGAAACAATTCAAATGACTGAAATTTTGGCTAGACTCTCCCATAATATTCAAATGTTTTTACCTAAAATTGTTGGTAGATTGGAAGATTGAAAGTAATATGAATATGAAGGATAAGTTCCAATTTATAGAATTGAAAGTCTCATGTACTATTTACATGTGAACTTCTTCAACTATTTACGATAAAAAAATAAATTTTACTATTGTCATGTGATCCTTTTCACTTTATATATATATATATATATATATATATATATATATATATATATATATATATATATATATATATATATATATATATATATATATAAATATAAAAGTATATAATTTTGTTTTAAAAAAAAATTAAATAATTTTTCTCATTTAATTTTAAATTAATTATTTGAATTCAAATATTATTTAAATTTAAATTCAATATAATATTTTTTTTTAGAAAGAAAATATATTTACTTATTTTTAATTTTTTTAAAATAATGTATATTTTCTTATAAATTATACATAAGTTAACATTTTTAAAATTTTTTTTTATTTAAAAAATTGCTCAGCGATTTAATAACAAAATTTTTTTTTTTAAAATAAATCGCTGCCTAAGCAGCGATTTATAAAAAAAGCAGCGATTTACATAAAATTTTTTTTTTTTATTTTTGTAAATAGCAGCGATTTATATCAAAAAAATTTTTTTTTTTTATAAATCGCTGCTAAGGCAGCGATTTATATTGCAAATTTTTTTTTTTTTTTTATAAATCGCTGCACTGGCAGCGATTTTAAAGAAAAAAAAATTTTTCTTCGTAAATCGCTGCCAGAGCAGCGATATACCTTATTTTTTAAAAAAAAAAAGAAAATTAAAAAATAATGTTAAATCGCTGCCCTGGCAGCGATTTGTAAGAAGAAACATTTTGAAATCGCTGCTTGAGCAGCGATTTGATTTTTTTATTAAAAAATTTTTTTTTGGCAAAATCGCTGCCTCAGCAGCGATTTTACTTTTTCAGTCGAAGTAAATCGCTGCGTCGGCAGCGATTTTACCGTTTTGGTTTATATAAAATTTTATATACCGTTTTGGAATTTTTGTTAATATTTTTTACCCTTTGAGTTTCGGACTCTTAATAATGCAAAGAGATTGATGCATGCATTAGCATTTTTAAAAACACAATTACTCCTCGAAATTCCTTTTACATTTGTCACCATAATTGCAGAGGAATAGGATATTCTTGTAATAATTTTTTTATACAATATATGTTAACACACCAAATCGAATAATGAATAAAAATATTTTTTTTAAATTTAAACTAATGTAAGCATAATTAATATAACATTACTAATACACTCTTTTAAAAATAATTTTAATACACTCTACCAAACAACTCTATACATTGTTACTAAAATCTATTTTATACCAATTAACATAGTTACTTCAAGTCCATTTCTCATGCGATAATTACATTAACAATTTTTTCATGTATTCATCAAGTAGGAGAAATATAATATTTCCTTTTTTTTTTTCAACTTCTCAAATTTTATTCAACTTATTTATTTGTCAAAAAATATTACTCATTTATCTTGCAATTTCGTAATTTCATAATAATATATATGTATATTTTGTTTACTTGGACAAAATACCCCCACGGAAAATGGAAAGGAGGCCGACTGAACCGCTGAGAATTTTCTTGTATTTATATACAGAGTCGCCAGAAGTAAAAGCTCTTCTATTCCCTCGGAGATTGCGCTTCAATTATGGCATCAATAAGGCGCCTTGCCAGAGCTCTTCACTCTCATTACAGAACCCTAGCTTCTCCTTCACTTCATCAATCTACTAACCTTCCGCACAATGGTATGCTCTTTGAATTCTGCTTGCGCATTTTGTTCACATATAGGCTGTAGTTTGGATTAATCTGCTTGAATTAGTTTTAGCTGATCCGTTACCACAATTTTGCGGAATCTGGGTGAGTACACATGTGACCCATGCATTTGGGACGGACTCTCTTTAATTACTCCATAGGCTTAACTGTTAACTACCCAGTTCCTCTGTTTTTTTAAATTTATTGATAATAAGAACTGCCTGATTACTTATTGGAAGTTAAGTTTGATAAGCTATGACTCTGTAAATTGTGTATATTCAAGTAGAGTGTGGTAGATTGTGATAGCTGTAATCCTGTTGAATTTTGATCCTAAACCCTAAACCCTAACCTAAGGTTGTTAGGGATGGGGCATTTCAAATATGATTCTAGTGATTATCTCTTTCCTCTCATTGTTCTTCATGCTAAAAGCAAAGAACATGGACATGTAAAGATGATTGGTTAGTGGTTGTAAGTATGGATGTAAGAACATCACATTTGAACCCAAGATGGTTACATGGGCAAGTGTGAAATTCAATAGGTTGATCAAAATTGAATCTGAAGGAAGGAGGAAAATAAGAAAAATTCCTATGGACCTAATGATGCAAAGAGATGCTTTAAAACTATTTTGCATGGTCATACTACAACTCTTATGGATAATGAGATAGGACTAGCATGTCCAGTGGCAATTCACGAATGTGACATAACTGAGGTAACCACCTTCGAGTTGGGCTCATCATATGTTTTGTACCTTCTTTCTGATGAATTTTAGCTTGTAATTCGCAATTACATTAGCATCATTTTGTACTATGCTGACCGTGAGATACTGGAAATTATGATAGACCTTAAGTGAAGTGTCAAGAATGGAGAACACTATAACTACAAGAGGTGTAGTTAGTATAAGGATAAGTGTGAAATTTGGAAAATCTCTAGTTTTAGAAAATCCCTATCTGTCTTAAAAGATATATTGAGTATTGCAACGAAGTGAACCCAATTAGAATGGAATGGACATGGAGAATTCATATCCCCGAACTCAACTAGTTTGCAATGAGGTGTAGTTATAATTATAGTAAGTAGCTACTTGGCCTACATCTTAGGTCTGCAGAGCATTGCTTGGGAATATTTATATTATTATTTGTACTGCAAATCTTTTCTACTTTCTTTGTTGAGTGGTCAGAGTTTACTGTAATCTCTTTATTCAGGAAGAAATGGAATATAGTGAGGCTTGGGGAAATCTCCGATCTGTTTTAAAGTGCTACCGAGATCTGCAGATTTTGAAAAAGAATTTGTGTTACAGGAATTTTTGGGTGTAAACAACGTACATATTTTTCAAGATCAGTACCTTCAACTACTTTTCCTGCCATTTTAGCTGGACTGCTTGGAGTTGGAGTCCTGAATGTAGCTTATGCAGATTCTGATGAGGTCAGCATGTGTTATTGATGTTAATTTTTGTCCATAGGTGCTTATATTTCCGGGAAGGGGAGCCTTGGAGCTATGGTAAAGTTGTCTCCACGTGACCTATAGCTCACGCGTTTGAGCTGTGGAAGCAGCCACTAATGCAAGCATTAGGATAGGTCCTTGGGGTGCAGCACTTACCAGACCCTGCTAACGCTGTATGCTTTGTGCACTGGGATGCCCTTTTAGGTGTTTATATTGTCATGACGTGTCACTCTGTATTTATTATTAATCAAGCGTACCTCTCAAATGTCATGTAAGCTTACATAGGTACACATGATAATCCTTTTTAATGCTGGAAATGTGCTAGTTACTAATAAGATATTTGGTGTTCTAAGTTGACAAAATAATAAAAATTTGAGAACCAGTACTGATTTAATTAATGCTGGAAATGTGCTAGTTACTAATAAGATATTTGGTGTTCTAAGTGACAAAATAATAAAAATTTGAGAACCAGTACTGATTTAACGTGCTCTTCTATAGGCTGGTGCGGAAGTTCCGCCTTTTGATTCCCTTCCAATTCCAAGCTACAATCCCCTTGAAGAAACAGCAAAAAGGGAGAGACTCAGATTGGAAAACTTGCTCAAGAGCAAAGGAGTGAAGTATGGTTCTTACCCTCGTTTTACTGTTGCCGTAAAGGGTCAAAAGGTTTTTCTCTTGCTTTTCCTTCTAGATGGTAGAAGCTTAAGTTTTGTTTGCTTTGAGCTGTTGGCACTTTCTTTAAAAGCTCTAACTTTACTTTATTAGAGGAATAGATTGATTGAGGAATATGTTTGGGTTTTCATTCTAGCAGGTCACTATCAAGTTCCAAATTCCTCCTACATGTGAAATTCCGCTACTAATTGCAACCCTTGTTTCACGACTCGGAGTAAAACTTGAAGATCCTAATGCAGCATCAAATATGTTGTTACGAGCTTGGGACAGGTTAGTTGAGCACTGCTTTGACGATGTCTGATTATTTTGCACCAATATTATAGTTCATGTCATTTGGAAAATTTAACATGTGTTCATAGCCTATCTTGTTTGCTTCTGTTATTGATGTCCATAGTCTCCTTAAAGTTTTTTCTGTCCATTGCAGTGGGGTTGCCTGGAAACTGGCACTTAGCCGCCCCCAAATGAAAAATGGAACTGCAGGGGAGCAAGCTGGAGGAAGGGATACAAATCCTATTGACGAAGATTTATGCATTCTCATATTTCGTCCACTCATTAACGCCGACAAAGCTGTACATTTCCTGTAACTTTTGAACCATCATTTTGTTGGAATCACTTGATTAATGTGCTTCCTTTGGCTTGCAAACTACAACCCACCAAATATTGGAAAATAATGAGAGTTTCTGCAATTATGGGCAGGAAATTGAGTTTATGAAGCCCGTGACCTTTACTGATGAGGAGCTTGATGCTTTGGCATATGTGCTACAATTTGCAGGACAACAAAAATCATTGGACTTAAGATCAAAAGGAGTTCCTTCTGCAGATAAAACAGTTACTACTCTAGAGTCTATGGGAGTAAAAATCTTTGGCATTAATGTGTCCACTAGTGGTAATCCAAATGCTAATATTGCCTGGGAAAATATTGCTGGATATAATCAACAGAAACGGTAACTGGCTCTGCTTTGAATCATCACATCTGTGCATTTTCTACAAACCCTGCTTCAAGAAAAAGCAATTATCTTGTTCTCCATTAACCTAATTTTAAACTGGAGATAAAATATGGGAATTTGGATTAGTCTTTCTTTTCCTGAAAGGTAGATAATATGTATTATGTAGACAATTGAGATGCGTCTTGCTATATAGCTTTATGGTTGGTTGGGGTGAAAAGATGAAGGGTGAGACGGAAGTAAGTAAAAGGGGAAAATTTGTTTCGTTTTCTGAAGAAGTTGGAAGAATTGATGTAAAAAAAGAGCACTAACAAAATGTTACACCCAAAAGATTACACTAAGAGAAGAGAGGAAAAAATGACTGCTTATACAAACAATTTTATGAACTGTAGGAGTGTTTCAGCTTTATTTACCCATTCAAATCTTCAGCAGAAAGATACCAGCATAATGCACTCAAATTTTACTTTCATTTCAGAGGTCTGTTCATCTTCAAACATATTATGTTTTGTTCTTACCATAGAAAACACCAACTGCAAGCAGGAATTGTATCCAAAAGTCTCCTTTTAACTTCTTGTTCAAACTTCTTTGTTGAAGCACAAAAGAAAACAGTTTCCAAATTTTAGAGGTGACGGGACAATGCAACGACAACTGATTACTGGATTCAGCTTCTTCTCCACACAAATGAAATTTGTTGACCAACTGTATACCACTTCTTTGTAAATTATCTTGTGTCAGACATTTCAATACCAGTCACATATAGCACAACCTGAAATGAAGAAAGTGAACTGAAAAAATCTGAGATTCTCTACATTTTCTGGTCATGGAGTTCTCCTGAACCTAATGTTTTTTTTTTGAAACTGGTAATGTTTCTCCTGAACCTAATGTTCAACTGGTTATTTCCCAGCTTTGTGCTAAAGCCTAACATGAGGTTGGCAATCTGTGAGATTGTAGATGAAGGGAATTCTTTGAGAGGGGAATGACCTAGCCAGTTGTCTTCCAGAAGGAGATTCTTCTTCCTTTTCCTAATTTAAAACCAAAACTCTGGGAGAAGCTAGGCCTTAGTGCTCTGATGCTTTTCCATACTCAATTCCTTGTGGTTTTTCCATGTGTTCCAAAAGAGAAATATTGTTATTTCCCTTGATTGATGAGGGAAAGACCATTTAGGTGGCAGTTGTCCATGGAACTCTTTATGATCTTTGCAATTTTTCTTCTAGAAGTTCTTCAAAACAGTCTTTCTGATGAAGTGGTTTCACGGTGTTTTTTCTAGAAAAGGTCTTCTTCCACCCACAATCAATAAAAATATTCAATTAAACTATGACTATCCAAAACATTTTCTCTTTGCACAAACGTTTCTCCTACATACTTTTCCACAAAATTCCCAGAAGCTGTCCGTACGGCTACTTAATTTCCCCTGCCTTAAGACCTTGTCATAACCCGTTTTTTTTGATGAGTAGCAACATGATCCAAAATAATGAATAGGAATTAAAACTCATGGGATAGAACATCTTAAATGATGAGGCTAGAATGCTTGCACAATCTTCAACTCAAGTAATAGCCAAACATTAGATGGATTTTCATGTAGACCATTGGTGATGATCCCAAGTTCGTTATATCAAAATACTCATAACGTGATTATCAAGCTTACTTTTTCTTTCTTTAAGTTGTAATTAACTTTGAGATATGTGTTCCTAAATCTAGAGCAGGAATTGTTTCTCTATCATGTTTGAGGCTGTATCAATCTAGATATTGTTGCCTAGATCATTTACTTCACCCTGAAACCATTTATGGTACTGCACATGCATTGTTTGTTAGGATTGATTGGATGACCAATTAATGAAAAATTTGTAGTAACTTGAGTGTAGTGTAGTTTTTTCATTATAGTATATTTGAAATCATGCAAGAGTCCAATTGACATTGACTTCAACAATAGTATACACACCAACAAGGGTTGTGGTGGAGTGGTAAATACTCCTTCATTCTTAACCAAGAGGTCTCAAGTTTGAGTCCCCTCGGATACAGAGTTGTCCTTGTTAGGGAGTGCTTTACCCCCAATGTGGGACTTTCCGGCGGGAATTCAGATTTTGTCGGTCTCCAATATGGGTAACGGACATCGGGTGGGAAACTTAAAATTTTAAAAAATAATAGTATATACTTTATAGGTACAACTTTACTGGTGAATGGTATATCTTCACTGTCTTGAAGTGATCATTGTCTTTGATTTTCTAATGTCTAGGGAAATCGAAGATACAATACTGCTAGCTTTGCAAAGTCCTGAAGTATATGATGATATTGCTCGTGGGACTCGATGTAAATTTGAGACGAACCGGCCTCGGGCAGTCTTATTTGAAGGTCCACCAGGTTTGACCCCCCTATGCCTGAATGTTGAAGGCTTATTTCTATTCAGTGTGGAATCACTCATTCAAAGTCATATATTGTGCCGATGCTCTTGTATATATATTTGTATTTATGTAATCTACCTGTTGTAATTATGATGCTCAAATTTTACTTGTTCGTTATATTTACTTGATGCTTCTGATCATGCTAAACGTATCTTTGTGTACTACTGTTGTTTAATTTTCTCTGTTTTAATTCAATTTACTTGGGATGCCATATTTGAGTTCCGATGTTTTTATCCTCGTTATTAAATTTCTTGAAATCTAACTATGTAGCCTATTGATGCATACAGGAGGATAGAAAGATAAGAGAGATCTATTGAGCCTTCTAAAAACTTTCTTTTCTAGTCTGCTTTGTCTGTTATTTTAAATTGAAGCAAAGAAGGATGGTTATGCTAAGTTGTTGGAGAGAAAGACGAGGAGGAAGTGTATAAGGTGATGAAGGAGGCAAAGTTAGCGTTTACGGCGACAAAAATGGCAAGCTTTCGGATGTTAGTACGTTGAACAGGGACAAAGGGAAAGATAAGAAGTTGTATATGCTCGTTAAGGCGAGAGAGAGAGAGGGGGTCGAGTCCCGGAGGCTTGATCTAGTGGCGTGCATCAAAGACGGAGAAGGCAAAGTGTTGCTTGAAGAGACACACATTAGTTGAATATGGTGCATACTTCCATACACCGTTGAACGAAGAAGGGACAAAACCATTGTGCTAGGTGATTTGGAGCACTTCGTAAAGATGTTGGGATTTTCGCTACTGTAGGTGTATTAAGATTGAGGAAGTTAAGGGTACTATTCGTAAGATGAGTAGAGGAAGAGCAACCAGACCAAATGAGATTTTGATGGAGTTTTGGAAGAGCATAGAGAGGAAAAGTGGGGAGTCGCTTGGCTGTTTAGGTTGTTTAATGTTTTTGTAAGACGACAAAAATGCTCAAAGAATGGAGGTGGAGTACAATGATTCCGTTGTACAAGAACAAAGGTGATATCCAAAACAAAAATAATTACAGGGTTATCAAACTGGAACGACACTTTGAAAGTTTAGGAGAAAGACTATTAGGATTCCTAGAGAATAATCAATTCACAGGAAAATCTAAATCAATTGACTTCGACTTCCCCTTGCCTTTGTTCAAAATCCTAGATCGATCTATTTTTATTTATAACTTCAGTTCTTCAAAAGGAAACTGAAACCTTAGAGTTCAATGGAAAGGAGAACTTTGATCTGTTGCTTTTTCTTTTTTTTGAAATATGGCTTAATGATTTATTCCTAAAACCCCTTTAAATAGGAGTCTTATACATCAATAGGAAATCTAATTAACCTAAATTCTGTTCCAAAATAATAACTATAACTTAATCTAATTCTTATGAAACTATGAAACATAAATCCTATTCTAGAATAATAAATAAAACTATTAAAATATAATTAAATACTTAATTTAATGGCTTTCAACTCATCCACAACAGAGACAGGAAAGGGTATATCCATTTCCGAGAACCAACTCAGATTTATGTCGAGGCGATCAACAAGAGAAGTCATTTATCTTGGAAGGAGAATGGTGGTGAAATATAGAGAAAGGAAGAGGGACTTACATACGAAGGAAGAGAAACTTACATATGGTGTTCATTAACATTAGAAAGCATACAACAAAGTCCTTAGTGAAGTCCTTTAGGGATACGTGAAGGCTAGAGGTCTATCGGTGGCTTATATTAGGGAGATGAAGGAGATGTAAGATGGTGCCAAAAGTTGGGTAAGGACAATAGGATGGGACTTAGAGCACCTCCCAATTGAGATGGAGTTGCATTAGGGATCAACGCTTAGCCCGTTCTATTTGCCTTTGTGATAGATGAGTTGACGTGGCATATTTAGGTGAGGTGTCATGGTGTATATTATCTGTAGATGACATAGTGCTAATTAATGAGACTTGCGACAAAGTTAATGTTAGGTTGGAGGAGCGGAGACAAATTATGGAGTTTAATTGGTTCAGGTTGAAAAGGACTAAAACAATATTTGGAGTGCAAGTTCAAATATGCAATACTTGAGGCATGCGTGGAAGTAAGGGATACACTAGCTAACCCAAAGAGAAAATTTTTAGTATCTTGGATTTTTCATTCAAGAAAATGGAGAGATTGACGATGATGTCACACATTGTAGTGGTGCAGGGTGGATGAAATGGAGGCTTGCCTCTAGAGACTCATGTTCAAAAGATGCAAGTTATGAAAATGAGGATGCTGAGATGTATGTGTGAGCATACAAGGAGAGATAATTCAGGACAAGGTGGGAATGACTTTCGTGGTGGACAAGATGAGGGAAACAAGGTTGAGATGGTTTGGCATATGAAAATGAGATACACAGATGTCCTAGTGAAGAAGTGGGATATAGTGGGTACGAATTACGAAGAGAGGTAGAGGTAGGCCAAAGAAGTATCAGGTAGATGATTAGACAAAGCATTACACAACTTTAGCTTACCGAAGACATGACCTTAGATAGGGGTATGGAGGTTGTGGATTATGGTAGAAGGTTAGTAGGTAGTGGAGTGTTGTCTTGCTTCTCAATGGGATTAGGCTTGATTGTGTTATATAATTCTGTGTAGTGACTTTTTCTTTCTGTAATTTTGGTCTTCACTACTCGATCGAAAAATGATAGATTCAATTGATAAGTAAATAGAAAATAAAAATTAGATACAACAGAATGGATACAACAAGATATAATCAAATTGAACTCGGAATTTGGGGTTAATTTCAAAGGATGTGAGGAGAGGGCGAAGGAATTATTGATGAAAATTGACAGTAATAAGCGAGAAAGTAAGGGGAAACAGAGTGAACAACCTACATACAAGAAGAAAGGGCAATTGGAACTAAAGAACCTGCAACTAGATTCTAAGTTTCACAGAAATGGCTCTAGAAGTAAAGGGGGATATTTGTCCATCATGAATCAATGAATTTAAACATTGTTTCCTGGAACGTGAGGGGACTGCATTGTGGGAAGAAAAGGTGTATGATCAGGAATATGTTAAGTATCTGGAAAGCAGATGTTGTGTGTTTTCAAGAAACAAAACTGGAGGGAGATTGCAAACATAGTTAAAGAAATTTGGGGTAGTAGATGGGCAAAAACCAGGATTTTAAATGCAACCTAACAGGAGTTTACGCCCCAAAGTTGAAAAGGAAGAAACTTGGTGGGAAGTGGGGGCAGCTAGAGGTCTATTTACAGGTCCTTGGGTCTTATGCGAGGATTTGAATACAGTGAGATATCCCTCTGAGAAGTTCAAGCTGTCTACTCTGCAGAGAATTGTCTCTGATCATTCCGCATTGATGCTGCAATGTGGAGAATGGGGGTCAACCAAGTCATATTTCAAGTTTGAAAATTGGTGGCTGACTACAGAAGGTTTCAATGACAGAGTAAAGGGATGGTTGGGGTCTTTTCATTTCCAAGGAGAACCAGATTTTGTACCGGTAGCAAAGCTGAGGGCATTGAAAGAAAAGTTGAAAGAGTGGAGTAAGACCAGTCAGGGAAAAATCTGAAACAACGAAAGCAACTTGTACTCAATCAATTGGCAGAAACTGAAATGATACAGGATCAAAGAACTTTGGAGGAAGGGGAGATAGTTTCCATATTAACTCTTACTACTGAGTTGGAAGAAATAGTCAAAAATGAAGAAACAGCATGGAGACAGAGATCTAGGGCAGTTTGGCTCAGGCAGGGGACAAGAACACCAATTTCTTCCACAAGGTAGCAAATTCACACAGAAAAGTCATCACTATTGATAAAATCAAAGTCATGGAAGAGTTACTAACTGAACCTGCTGAAATTCAAAGAGAGATCACTGAGTACTATGAGAATCTATACTCTGAAACTGAGGATTGGAGGCCAGAATTGGAAATGAGGGAGTGTCCTATGATTGATGAAAATGACAACAACCAACTGATGGCCCCTTTTGAAGCTCAAGAAATTATAGAATGCATCAAAGCATGTGCGGGGGATAAAGCCCCAGGACCGGATGGCTTTTCAATGACTTTTTTTAGACAGTGTTGGGATATCATCAAAAAGGAATTGGTTGCAGCAGTTCAAAACTTCTATGTGAAGGAGTGTTTGGGAAGAGTATAAATGCTAAGTTACCAGTTTCAAAAAAAAGGAAGTATAAACGCTACTTTTTGTGACTTTGATACCTAAGGAGATAGGGGCAGAAGAACTTAATGACTTCAGACCAATAAGTTGAGTGGGGGGAGTTTACAAGATAATTGCAAAACTTTTAGATGAAAGACTAAAGAAGGTGATGTGTAAGCTTGTGAACAAGCAACAAATGGCCTTTATCAAGAGCAGGCAGATCATGGATGTAGTGTTGATAGCCAATGAATGTGTTGATTCCAGGAAAAAGGACAAACAACCCGGGATCCTATGCCAGCTGGATATCCAAAAGGCATATGATCACCTGAATTGGAACTTTTTGATGAAGATGATGCAGGGGATGGGTTTTGGTCAAAGATGGTTAAAGTGGATCAGACATTGCATAAGGTCAGTGAAATTCTCTATTCTGATCAATAGAAACCCATGTGGTTTTTTCCCATCAACCAGGGGTTTGAGACAAGGGGACCTTTTATCTCCTTTTCTTTTTATCTTGGCTATGGAAGGGTTGAGCAACCTATTCCAGACTGCAAGAGCAAATGGTTGGATCAGAGGTTTCCAAGTGGGGGAGAATTCAAGAAACAATCTAGAGATCACTCACCTACAGTATGCAGATGACACTTTAGTATTCTGTGGAGCTGTAAGGAAGCAAATGCTAATTTTGAGAGTCATTTTAAATATTTTTGAGGCTGTGTCAGGTTTGCACATAAACTGGAACAAGAGTTCCATTTATCCTGTAAACACAGTACCAAATATTGAGGACTTAGCTTACAAGCTTGGAGGAAAAGTAGGTGAACTACCAACAACCTACTTGGGAATGCCTTTGGGGGTCTAAGAGCAAATCAAGTGGAACATGGAGTGGTGTAATTGAAAAGTGCGAAAGGAAGCTCGTGAATTGGAAGTGTCAATATCTATCCTTAGGTGGCAGACTAACTCTAGTCAACAGTGTCCTGGATGCCTTGCCATCATACATGATGTCTATATTTCCCTATACCAGCCAAAGTAACCAAGAGGTTAGATGCAATTAGGAGGAACTTTCTATGGGAAGGCAGTGAAGATAGAAGAAGTATCATTTGGTCAAATGGGAGGAGTTGCTAGTTAGCAAGAGAGGGGGTGGACTCAACATCATAGATCTGAGTGTGCAGAATAAGAGCTTGATGATGAAATGGTTGTGAAAATTTGCCTCACCAGAAGCATCTCTATGGAAGGAAGTAGTAACAACAAAATATGGCATGGAAGACAAGTGGATGACAGAAGGGGTGACCAGCCCTTATGATTGTAGTGTGTGGAGATCAATCAGGAACTTATGGCTACTGGTCAAAGATACTAATCTAACAGAAGAGCAAGATAGACTGATATGGGAAGGAGAAAGGAAGGGAGAGTTCACTGTAAGATCTGCATATCGAGAACTAAGACCCATTGAAGAGCAACAAGCAGGATGGCCTTGGAGGATGATCTGGAGAACAAAATCCCATACAAGGTGAATTCTTTTACATGGCTTTTGGCAAAGGAGGAAGTCTTAACACATGAAAACTTGAACAAGAGGAAACACAACCTTTGCTCTAGATGTTATTTATGCGAAGAACAGGTGGAGACAGTCAACCATCTCTTTTTACACTGCAAATGGACAGATCAATTATGGCAGATGTTCATTCACAAAAGGAAGATCAAGTGGACAAAACCAGGGAGAATCACACAAGTTCTAAAATGCTGGAACAGTGATGGAAATGCAGGAAAAGAGGAGGAGAGATGGAGGATTGTCCCAGCATGCATCTAGTGGACAATTTGGAATGAAAGGAATCAAAGATGTTTTGAAGGAAAGAACAACAATATTGAGAAGATAAAGATAAACTGCCTAGGTCTATTATTTTTGGTGTAAGCAAGTAGTAATAGAAAATTCTGAAGATGTATTCAATGTTATTTACTGGCTGTAACTAGAAGATATTAGGGCTGATGTAAGTAAAAATTTTTGGAGGGGAACTACACTTTGATGTAGTATACCTGTGGATATATAGAAGCAAATGTTACCTTTCTCAAAAAAAAAAAGTAAAAAAAATAATGCAAATGCAAGAGGTGATGAAAGTGGGTGGTATGGAATTGGTGTGGGTACGGTAAAGGGTAGGGGTAAACAGGAGTAAGGTTTGGAGTAAACTATCTAGATTTACTAATTTCAAGCAAAAAAGACAGATTCAGTTTGCATATTATATGTTTATTTCAAATCAAATGCTTTTCTTGAGGGAGTACTGAAGTTGTTAATATTGTCTAGTACTTGTAGCTAGAAGAGATACATAATGTGTGCTACCTTCAGGACTAAAATTGTTGCATGGCCTCATGTCCTGTCTCTTGACTATTTATTTCTGATTTGCTTGGGCCCTTGTGCAAAAAAAAGAAATGAATATTTTATTTCATTTAGGAGATTCGGAGGGTGGTTTTGTTCCTGTACTATCCACCTCTGCAGACGAGTTAATAATGCTTGTTGAGCTGTGTACTTTTTTCAGGAACTGGAAAGACATCTTGTGCACGTGTTATAGCTAATCAAGCGGTATGCCAGTTCTCTCTTTTATAGCTTTCATGATTCATCCCAACATTTTGTTGGTTTGTCCTATTGTTTTTTTGGTCATCCTTTATATGCAGGCTAATCATAAAGAGCACAATGACTCTATAATTATATGATGCATATTGGTCTTCGATCACTATTTTCTTTCTGAAGATGTTATAACTAAGAACCCTTAATTCACAAGAAATTACTGATTTTATGTCCTGATCTGAAATCGTTTGTCTTCTACAATAAACCTATCTTATGAAGTGAACCAAGCACATAATACAGATATTGTAAATAAGTATCAGAATAAGCATGGATTGCTCATCGAAAAAGAAGTATATAGAATAAGCAAGGATCCAGTTTGTGGAAAGAAAATGCAAGCTTATGCATCAGGCCATTGAATAAATGTCAATTAATAAAACAAAAAGAAGCTCGGTTCTATGACTGGAGATAAACTAGTGCTGCAGATATCACTTTCCTGAAACCCAAGTCCAATCTTTTGATCCTATCAAACTTTGCTCTACTGTGGACCACAAATATCATCTCCATCCATTTATCCCAAAAAGTATCCATAAAAGCTCATCTACATCAAAGGAGGTCATATTTTACTCCATATACATTTCACTTTAAAATGCAAGTGTTTGACCATCTGTACAGAGTGAATATTTAAGTAATTAAAGGATTCATAATCGATTTTACCGTTGCTTGCAAGTATTTGTAGAGTGCAACCAGGATGAATGTAAGAGCTTGGATATAGACAGAGATTTGTAGGGAAATTGGTTGAGACCTTAGTGGGGTCACGGAAGCATGCCAGTTTGTAGGAAGTTAGTACTTGTATTATTTTATGTCTACTTGATAAGGTCCAATCTTTATTACATTCAGGAAAAGTTTTGAGTTCACTTGCATCCCTGAATCTTGACGGTGCATATCTAAATGAAACTTCAGTGGTGTGAATGTCCCTTACCTGGTCTGATGTCCTTTATGTGCTTCAATTAAGATATTCACCCACCCATTCCAAAAGCAGGAAATCTTGTAACCGTACAGACAATGTGGCGTTTTGGCAAGGTTCATCGGTGTTTAGGAGTTTTTACGTTAGTCTATTCGAAGTATTATTTTCCACTTTGCCCTGTGCTGCAGCAGTAGTTTTGACGTATTTTGCAATATTATGATTGGTTGATGAGCTTATCTACTGCTATTGCAGGGTGTCCCATTGTTATATGTGCCTTTGGAAATTATTATGTCAAAGTATTATGGTGAAAGTGAACGTTTGTTAGGGAAGGTGTTCTCACTTGCCAATGATATCCCAGATGGTGCTATAGTTTTCCTTGATGAGGTAATCCTTGATGACTGCAGTGACATAATTCTTCTTTTTCAGTTCTCTATACCTATCAAAATTGTCTTTCAACAAATCCACCATCCTTGTATCACTTTTTTCTGATGACTGTGGTATCCGGGCCAACTCTCCTGCACCTTGACTAATTCCACGGGATACCTGCCACCTCCCACTAGCAACAAGTGTTAGATAACTTTGTCCACCAATGCTACAGATGGGATGAAATCACCTAGTGTTTTGTCTTTGCTGGGATTTAGACCTGAGTCCTCATGGCTCTCAACCCATTTCATTAACCACTAGGCCACATCCTTTGATGATATCCTTCTATCACTGTTTTGAACCACACATATGGCAGGTTGATTCTTTTGCTACTGCTCGTGATGGCGAAACACATGAAGCAACACGCAGACTTTTATCAGTGCTATTACGACAGGTACTGTTGGAAATCCTAAATTTTTTAATCACTAGCATTAATATATGTGAATTTGAAACAATGTTCAGACATAGTCTAGTACCCTTTGGGAATCTTTTAGTATATCGTAATTTCCTCAAGAAAATTTTATGTACAGTATTGTATAATTAATAATACATCGGGGTTGTTACTCGAGCCGCTCTGTGGAAACAATTGCATCTCCTAGCTTTATTATGGTATATATTTAACTCTAATTCTCCCTGTATTGTTAAAGACTCGTTGGGAAAGATAAAAGGCAAGATTAACCCTTCCACACGCAGGAAGCAAGCAATAACTTCTCAGAGGTTTTCTTGGAGGATTTGGCTTGAAAAAATTATGCTTATTTTGGTTTTATATTCATTTAGAAAGTGTATCTACTTCTACTATTTATATATATGATGAGTGATGACATTAGCAGTATTCATATGGTGGCTTATTAAAAATTTACTTGGTGCAGATTGATGGATTTGAGCAGGAGAAGAAAGTAGTGGTAGTGGCTGCTACTAATAGAAAGCAAGACCTTGATCCTGCTTTAATTAGGTAAATGAGGTTTTAGATGTCCAAATGATACCTTCTGAAACTTTGGCTCTCCCTGATTCATCATTTTCCTGTTGATTCCAGCCGATTTGATTCCATGATTACATTCCCCCTACCTGATCAACAGACTCGTCAGGAAATAGCTGCACAGTATGCAAAGCATTTGACAGACTCTGAATTATCTGAATTTGCAAGAGCCACGGAAGGGTTAGCATTTATTGTTAAACTGACTCTTAAACAAATTAAAGTGCTTAATTTTTGGTATCCTCAACTTCAGCAGATGAGTTGGGGGATGTGATTGAGAGCTATTGTGGTTTTCCAGTTTTAGATGTTTTTATTAGTTAATATTTTCCCTATTATTTGGTACTTCTATTTTCTCACTTGGTATCCATGTAATAGATAGTACTTCTCTGTCCACAATTTGTGTCATACTTCTACTTTTTGTCTGTGCACAAAAGAATGTCTTACTTCCTTATTTAGAAACAATTTAGTTTTAAACTTTCTATCTTAAACTTAAATGAGATGATTTATGCCCACATAAATGTCTATGGCTTGCTTTAGACAATGAGTTTTATAAGTCTCTTTTTTTAAAAAAGAATAAATAAATATGTGCCTAGTCAAATATTGTTACATAAATGGGGACAGAGAATACTCGTTAACATGTGAGAGTTATGCTGACCACTCTTGCGTTACTAACTACAGATTGTCTGGGCGGGACATGAGGGATGTGTGTCAGCAAGCGGAACGACATTGGGCATCAAAGGTGTGACTTATATATTTAAACTAGATTTGTTCTGCTTCTTCTCTTGACAGGATATTGACACCCCCTTTTTACTCTCTCTCTGTCTGGATGTTACAGATCATTCGTGGTCAAGCTCCTAAACATGAAGGTAGTGGTGGCTCGCTTCCCCCTCTCCAAGATTACATTGAAAGTTCAAGGAACAGGCAAAGAGCTCTGTTTGATATTGAAATTCAGAAGCGAAGCATGAATCCCACTGCAAAGAAGCCTCTGTTTGATTTTGCATAATATCATCATTGGGTATGTCATCTCTTGTAGTACATATAAAATCTATACTCACATCTGTCGTGATTAGTCACCATTGGGTACGATACATTTATTCAGACCATGTTTTACCTATATGCCATTTGTGTATGATGTCTGCAATAAAACGATTTGTTCAGTACCATATCCCATAATTTGTTCATTGGTCTATATTTTTGTCATTGGTGTTGAACCAGTTTTTATATAGGAAATTAGCGCTGAATTGACCTGAAGTTTTTAGTTGAAGTAGTTCTTGTTCATTTTATTCGGAAGTTAGCTTTGATTGCAAAGACACACACTTCTTTTTCTTTCTAAAGTTGATGTTTGCGTTGGCTTTCTGAATTGACGAATGAGCAGATTCTCGTCTCAGGAAGCCAGAACTCCCGCGGAAAACATTAACAGAAGTTGGCTGCGTAGCATGAAGACCATATACAGATGGGTGTAAGTAAGTGGTAGGTAATTGTGGAATCAATATCATTATTCTCAAATCATATCATGCAGTCAAATCCCAAAAACAGTAGGGAGATAGCGTCAAAAGTAACAGATATCCAAAAACAGTATTATTCAGACACTGTTAAGAAAAATAAATGGTCTACAAGAGAAATAAATGTTGCAATTGTTCAACAAAAAAGGTTACTAGCTTGTTATTTCAAATTTGACAATAAGAAATCAAAATGAACTACTAGCAAAAAGCATGGTCGAATGCCTCCCGAAGGAAATTCCAGATGCCTCCCTATCAGAGATTTGATGGTGGGTAAGCAAGCACTGAAAGCACAATATGATTTGAGGGTACAATCACTTCCTCCAAACAAAACAAGAGACCACATTGCAAGAGGGAAGTGGTTATGGAAATCCCACCAGCAGAGGCGTATCTAGGATTTCGGCTAGATGGGTGCACAATTATAAAAAAATGTATTTTAAATATAAATTTGATCGATTTGAGTTTTAGGTTCTTAATATGAACATAAAATTTTAAAAATTATAGGTCCAAAATATATAGCACTACTAGTTCTAAAATTTTAATACACGCGTTTGATTTGATTATACAAAAATTATAGTGCTAGTTTCTTAAGGGATTTTCAATGTAACACGCTTGAAAATTTTGATAGATTAAAAGAAAAAAACAAAAACTAAATTAGTTGAAACGAATATATGATTCATAACTACTTGGAGAGGTGTTATTCGAAAAAACAAGTGCACTCAGTCATCATTGTATTATGTACAACTTACATAAATCATATAGTGTAACATCTAAATTACATTTTATTCCTGTTCTTTTCTATGTTACCAAAAATTCGTTAAAGTTGTAGCATACGGATACATTATATTCAAATACATAAATTTGAATACATTAAATAACTTAATTGTTGCGCTTAAAAAGGAGCATAAATGTATCAATTTCACGAATCATGCAAAAGAAATTGACAACAATCAATTCAAATCCGTAACAGATTCAGAGAATTCAACATTCAATTTTTTTTCTCCTCCATATTCCAAATCATAACAATTTCAAAATACATGATGAATATATCTACTTTTGTTGAGATATTCAAGAATTCGGGTGAGCAATTTAAGTTATGAATAGTATCACAATGACGAAATAGTTGCTGGGCAAACGATTTATTTTATGAATTTTAAATCAGTCATTACACTTGAATTGAATTTCAAATTCATTATTGATACATTGATGCTACATCTGGCAATCTATCAACCCCCATTAGTTGATGTCAAAACAACACAAGAAGATTTATCAACAATGGTTCAACTTTGTTGATTCTGGTAATTTTTTTTTATGTTTTTGTTCAAATGAGCAAAAAAAATAATTTTTGAATCCTGAAATTGTTAATTTGGTAAAGGGGGAGATGGGTGGTTTACCAGTGGTGGAGATGTCACCAATTTATTTTCCATGTTCAATCTGCCTCAATCAGAACTCAAGCAAGTTTTTCCATCTATTCATGTTTGTCATCGCTTGAAGGGTTAAAACACTTTAATCTGACTCGAAAATATCAAAAAATGATATTTCATTTAATGTATCATTGACTTATTTAATGTTTGCAGATTGTTGCATCGTCTGAATTTAATTTTAGTATGAATCTAGAAGATGCATTGTTAATCTTAAGCAAAAATATATAATTATGGGGAACTCCAACTAGACGAATATTTTATACACATAATTGCTATTTTTCAAAGCAACAACATTACAGATACGCATATCCTCTACATGTGATTTTTTTGTGTGTGTTTTTAATAATTGTTTTTTGAATTTGTACATGAATATATAAGTCATGTACATTAATGGTTATAACTTGATACATTACTTTTTAGAAAAATAAATTCAAATTAATATATTGAAGTGTCAACTTTGAGTATATTTATGCTTGATTATAATATAATCGTACTGTTAAATTATAAATTTTGTAAACCTAGTACGATGTTTATATAATGTATGTTTTTAAATCTTTTTAATAATAATGTATCTAATTTATCATGATTGTAAACAACGATGTTAACTGTAATTTATGTTAAAGTATCAAATATAAAAAGAAAGATAAAATAATATATTTGATATATTATTATATGTAATTGAAAATACACATTGCAGTGGTTCAATATCAAGTGTTGATAAATTGTGTTTTACTTAAATGTATGAAGTTATTTTGTATCAAATAATTTTTAAGTTGTTCTATTTTGTATTGTGTACCTCAAGCACTATAATTACAACCAAAAAAAAAATATACATACTTAGATTAAAAATAGAATGTATACATACTGAAATATATATATATATATATATATATATATATATATATATATATATATATATATATATATATATATATATATATATATATTTATATATTGAAATTTAAATTCAAAACAATCAAGTTATTAGAGAAACATTCTAAAACTTAGTTCAATGTATCTTACAAATAGTAAAATATTCTAATTAGTGTGTCTACATATATATTATGCCTGAACTATATTGAACAAATCCTCTTGGTCTGGTGCTTTGAATTGGCCCCTTGACTTTGGTGGATCATTATTTTCACTAGCATATCATGTTTTTGCTTTTTCACTATCATATTTTCATATAATTACTTCATATCTTGTACAAAAATAATCAAATCAGAAATCATTAGATGATCTTAAAATTTTGTTGCTAAGAAATTCAGCAAAACACAACTACAAACAATCTACAATTTCTTCAAAATGAAAAAGATACATTATAAAATTGCATTGAACGTATAGCTCAAAACAAAGTCATATAAAATGGGTATCATTTTCTTGTTGCATAATATCTTGTACAAATTCAACATCAAATGGATGATGTGATTAGAATAGCCTTCCAGTTTTTTTGTTCTTGTAAGTAACCACTGATTACCAGTCAGTTCGCTTTGATACATAGTATTAATATTTTGTATATGATACACTGCAACTTAATATAATGTATAATGTATCATATATTCGAATTTGATACTCTTTATACTTTCATATTTTAATGACACATTGACTAATATTATTTTGTATTAAGTACATGATATGTAGAGATTGATACTTGAATTATTAGATTAAAACACATTTTGTATCATAAATTGAATGTGATACATAATTCGTCGGATTTCAGTATATTTTTACTTGATACATTGATAATAATTATGAACATTATATTTTTGTATTCAATACAAGAAATGTTATGAGTGATACATGCTACATTACATTTATAACTAGATATGTTGTAATTGATAAACTTAGGGTTTTATGTATTAACAAGCTTAGAATTTCGTTTAATGTATCAAACAATTAAATTAAATGATAATACATTGCAATTTAATAAAATTACTTTTTCAGTAATGTATGATGCATTTGAATCAACTACTAGATGCAAGATTGAACATCAAAAATAGTGTAGAAATAGATTTTAAAAATTGTTACTTTGAGTAGATTGAGTCAAGAAAATGTAGATGAAACTTTACTACTCTTTTTTTAGTAATGTATCATGCATTTGAATCAAGTAATAGATGCAATATTAAATATAAAAAAAGTGTAGAAATAAATAAAAAAAATCATTACCTTGGATAGAGGTCGAGAAATTATAGATGAAACTTTTCTACCTTTTTTTAAGGAGCATGACTCATATTAGGAAATAAGGATGAATTCTTTGTTTGAAGAAGAATATGGCAGTGAAGAAGACGACAATTGAGAATACAAACATATATCGATTAATTGGTTTGAATTTAATTGACTAGTGAGAGGATCCTTTTACAGTTCAAATTGAGATGAAATTGTAACTAATACGATTGGGGAGTGAAATTAGGGAAAGATTAAAGGAGGAAAAAAAGAAAGAGAAAACGTGGATTAAAATTGGACACGTAATTATCTGGCTGACTTGAAAATTGGGGGAAAAATAGAAATTTTAGAAATATTTTAATATGGTAAGGAATAATGAAAATTATGGAAAATGAAGATGTGTATAGGTAATTTATCCTTGTTTTATTATATGATACTACTTTCACATATAACCACTAAAAATAGTTAATTACTATCCATAACTATAGTTTGATAATTACAATTCGTAGCTACATGTTATAGGGAGGGGAGAGACGAGCGAGACTGGAGAGAGAGGAGAGAGGCGAGAGAGAGGGCAAAAAGTGGAGAGAGGTAAATTTTATATGTATATTGATTAGATAATTGTATATTATACATATGTATATGACAAGAAAGATTGAGAGAGAGGGAGGAGAGAGGCGGGAAAGATTGGGAGAGGGGGGGAGAGACGAGTGAGATTGGAATAGAGGCGAGCGAGAGAGGGCAGAGAGTGGGAGAGAGGTGAATTGTATATGTATATTGGCTAGATAATTGTATATTATGGGTGTGTTTGGTATGGAGGAAAATGTTTTCCATGGAAAATGTTTTCCTGGAAAACAAGTAGATTTTGGACTTATCTTCTCATGTTTGGTTGGTGAGTAGAAAATATTTTCTGGAAATGATTTTTAGTGTTTGATTTATGAATGAAAATGTTTTTGAGAGACATCTTTTATTTTTACTAGAGTAAAAAATAATTTATGACATTGAAAATTTTTTTCAAAATCAAAATTATTATTTTTTTGGGTGGTGGTGGGGGGTGGGGTGGGGGTGGGGGGAGAGAATAGGAGTGAAAAAATGAAAATTTGAAGTTGATAGTATTTTTAAAAAACAAAATTAATTTTTTGGGGGATTGGGGTGGGTGGGGGCTGGTAGGGGGGCTGGCCGAGAGAGGGGGGGAGGGGTAGGAGTTTAAAAGTAAAAATTTGAAGTTGAAAATATTTTTAAAAAGCAAAATTAATTTTTTGGGGAGGGGTTGGGGTTGGGGGGCTGGCCGGTGGGGGGAGAGTCAAGGATCAGGTGAAAAAATAAAATTTTGAAATTGAAAATATTTATTTAAATTGATATTTTTTCCAAAAAAAAATGTAATTTGAAATTGGAGGAGAGTTATGGAAAATGTTTTCCTTAATTTTTGAAGGGAAGTGATTTTCCTTAATTTTGAGGAAAATGAGTTGATTTGGAAAACATTTTTCGAAACTTTTGTCCCAACTAAACATGGGAAAATTGGAAAACATTTTCCAAAATGTTTTCCTTCATACCAAACACACTCTATATGTATGCATTTGTATAAAAAGCAAGCGGGATTGAGAGAGAGAGAGGTGAGAGGCGAACGAGATTGAAAGAGGGAGGAGAGAGGCGAGCGTGAGAGGTCAGAGAGCGAGAGAGAGAATTGTTTATGTATACTGATTAAATAATTATATATTATACATATGTATTTGTATATTCTGGCGAATTATACATATACAAATGTAGTTAATTATACAAACTTGAAGTCAACCCACATAATTAATGTATAATGTTAGTCGTGGATGGTAAATATAGCAAACTATAGCTATGATGAGTAATTAAGTAGTATAAGTTTGCTTAACAACGTAATTTCTCATCTATATATTCTGTTTTTATACCAATTACTAAAGTTATGTATACAGTGGGTTGTATACTAAAGTAACATATACAAAGTATTATGAGACAGTAGCTATTTGTATACAAATATTTAGTTTTGTATAAAAGAAATTTTTCAAAATCATTGTATAATATATACGTACAAAATTATAGTATATTATAAAAATTCGTCGATATATACAAAAAAATTATGAACATTATAAAATATTGTTTATGTAAATATTACTCAGATATACAAACATATTTCAAGCTTACCATATATACAACTAACAAATGAATATTATACAATCATTTTAATCATTAATTTTTTTAAAAAAACACGAAATTACATATGCGCATATACAAATATAATCCATATACAAAATTATTGTATATTATACAAATTCCTAGATATATACAAAAGAAAATGATCATAATAAAATATTGTATACAAACAGACTACACAAAATAATTAAAAACAAACACAACATACTTTTTCTTTTAAAAAAAAATACGAATGTCATATATACAATTTTCATATTATGATGGTCACATATACATTTAATAACATGTAATAAATTACACATGAAATTGTATAAAAACTTATATACAGTTTCTCAAATATATACAATATAATCAATTTATATATATACAAATAAAATCATTAACATCTGAGTTTTACATACGATTTGTTTAAAAAAATTGGAAAAATATTTGATTTTGAATGGTTAGCTTAAATCATGAGATTGTGTAAATGTTTGTTACTGTATTAGAGCTATTGTTACCATTAAATAAAAAAGTAAACTATTGAATAAATTAAAAATAAAAAAATGTTTTATACAAATTAAAAGATACATAACAAACTAAACTATACCCATAGAATGTAATTATGTAAACTATACCTATATATGTTATTTCTTAAATTATGTTTGCCATATATGAAATTTTCCCTATATAGATAGCAATTGTGTGATAATACTTTGTATCTATTACCTTAATATACTCCCACTATATACATAACTTGAATAATTTGTATATAAATTATACTACCTGATGTTCTTGATATTCTTCAGAATTTTCTAGTTCTGTCCAGTTTTGATGAGGCAGATCCAATATTCTCTGAGCTTATGTTTTTGACTTTTCTCTTACTTCAACCTTCAACAATCTTAACGTCGCTAGATTTCGCGTTGTTGATGACTTTCTGAATTGTCATTGGGTCTTTTCTTTTTCTTGAATCTCAATTCAATAGATTATTCAACTTGAACTTGTTTATGTTTCGCCATATACCCTATATTGACCCCGAAATCCTGAGTTTATCCAATTGATAACAAAGGCGGATTATCAACAATATTAACATACATACCTCTGGTAATCCTCATATATGAAGATGAATCCTCAATTCTCAAGAACTCATAATCTGATAAAAAAAGATTTTTTTTAAAAAAATATATGAAAAAACTAACAAGCATAATACATATATAATTATGTTGATGAAGGAAAAAATAAATAAAATGAATTCATGAAAGTAAGACAGGAGAAGGAATGCGAAATTTTCCTAGATTCAAAATTCAAAATAGGAGTGAAGGAGTGATTTTAGGAGAATGATATGGATTGGGTATAGGAGAGATAAAATTGATTTTATATAAAATTGTATACAAAAAAAAAAGATAAAAAGATCTTTTATGGTTGGGTATACAAAGAGGTGGTGGGTCCTATTAATTATGGCAAAAAATGAAATTATAATTATTGAGAGTAAATAAATTAAACTATGTCCTTATTAGCTAATTACTTATGAATGTTTGTCATTCCACGTAATTTTCTCAAAAAAATATTTATTTAAAGACATATCAGATCATATTCTTTATCAGTTTAACAAAAATTGTTGTTGTCTCCATATTTCTTATTCTGGCGTCGTAAAGGTATTAATAATTTTTTTCATTAATTCAAGTTATTATTGTAACAAATTATTGAAATTTGTGAATGAAAGTTAGGTATTTCGATTTTGAATACACTCGTTGCTAAACAAAACATAAGTACACCAATATAGAATACAATGAATATATTGTTGTTAAACACAAAAATGAATCTGTTAGATACAACTATACTTGTATTCCCTATTCAACTTTTAATCTTCGATATAGTACATATATATAGATATAACTGTATTAGTAAATTAACATTTTAACTTGTGCTTATATAACAATACAAGTATCTATGCATATAAATATGGATACATTTCAACATTGGTCATTGTTGTTAAGCAAAAATATGGATACATTATATAAGCTGTAAAAAAGATACAATTTGTGGGTATCAAATTGTATAAGTATAAATACATTAGATAAACGAGTAAAAAAAATACAATTTGGGGGTATCAAACTGTATAAGTTCGAGATAAATATGCAATTAAAAGATACCTGATGGATACAAAATCAGAAAAATCATTCTTGAATTTGAATGAATTTGGGTAAAACAGACAATATGTGATGTATGAATATTGACGAAAGAAAATCTTTTGATGATGGCGAACATGAAAAAAGATCACAAATGTGCCTGCTATAATTAATTAAGCATTCAATTATAATTAATTTCTTATTTAATATATATATATATATATATATATATATATATATATATATATATATATATATATATATATATATATATATATATATATATATATATATATATATATATATATATATATATATATATATATATATATATATATATATATATATATATATATATATATATAAGTATAAGTATTTTATTTGTATAAAATTAATTTTGCTATTTATAATCTAATTATAATTCATATAATATGAGAAAAATAAAACATAGCTAGTTTTCTTAAATATATATGGATGTTTGCCAAACTCTAAAGTTTTTCCTAATATAAATACTTGAATAAATAAATAAAGGAAAATTTTTTAAAATGTCAATATTTTGACATTTAAGAGGACTCATTAGCAACACTTTCAATATTTAGTAAAAATCTCAAAATTTTAATTTGTTATGTATCTTATTTATGTTTTAAATATTTATTTTTATTTAAACAATACAATTATTTAATAACAAAAGGGAGAAAATCAAGGGAGAGAATATTTCAAAAAAAGGTAAGGAACGCTTAATATTGTATTCATTCCAGGATGTATTCTATTTATATTCATTATAGTTTTATGCCTTAATTTTGTATTCATTCCACAATGTATTCTATTTATATTCATTATAGTTTTATGTTGTACTTTGTATAATGAAACTTGTATTTTGTTCTTCTTTGTATTCATTCTAATATGTATGCCAAATGAATCTATAGTTATTTAAAAAAAATATTTATATTCATATTTTTTTTTCCTGTGTATTTATTTTTTCTTCAAATATCTTGTATTTTGTATTCATTCCAATATGTATTTTATTTGTATTTCTATTTATTCTACTTTTTGTTTAGAATTTTGTATAATAATATATAAAATATAAAAAAATAGTATAATGAAAAAGTGAGAATGAAATATAAAATTGAAAAGGAATAAGTGAATATTTGTTGTAATAATTCTTAAATAAAATACATAACTAGTTGACATACCTTTAAAATGAATACAAATTAGGAACAAATATCAGATTTATAAACTATGCAACATGATTTTTGAATAAATAAAAACATTAAGTGTATAGATACGATTTTAAATACAAATTGAGAAAGGATACAAAATTCTGAATTTTTTATTATAAAAAAAAGAAGAAGAAACTAATAGGAAGTTGTTTTTCATATAAATAAAATACATATCTAGTTGGTGAATAAAGATCTGGTCAAGTATAATTAAGTTAAGTAATGTTCAATAACCTTATAGATTCATGTCATGTGCACTATATGATAATTTATGGTTGAGATTCATTTAAATTATATACCTATCTTAATAATAAATTTAAATTATATACTAATCTTAATAATACAAACAACAAAGCTGTCAACTATTTTTATTTTTTTAAAACTATCAAATAAAGCAATTAAGTGCACTCAAGCTAATATTGCAAGAACAAAAAAATTAATACTGGCAGGTATGCAGATCAAGAGTTCAAGATAAGACTCTATTTGATAATGTAAATACTTTCAATCAGGTATATTTAAATTTTCTTTTTCAATCTTAATTATTTTTTTAAAAAAATATAAGCTTGGATATATACTTAATTATTTTATTCAATAATTTTAAAAAATAAAACTAGTTGACAACATTATTGTTTTTATTATTTAGATGAATATATAATTTAAATGAATCTCAACCATAAATAATCATATCATACACATGACATGCATCTATAAGGTCATTGAACATTATTTGACCTAATTATACTTGACCAGATCCTTATTCATAGTTGGTATACATTTGAGATGGATTCAGTTAGAAACAAATACAAGATTCATAAACTATACAATATGAGATATTGAATGAATGCAAATATTAGTGGAATGTGAGGCCTGATTTGAGAAATAAAAGAAAAGAAAATTAATTTTATTAGAATACATTTTATTTGTAACATATTGACATTTTTATTAGTTATTTTAAAGTATAGATATTTTTAAGGGCAACTTTCACATATAGCAAACAAAAAAAATCATATTTGTATAATATAGCAAACTTTGCATAATTGCGCTCCATAGCAAACATAAAAACTGTATAATTCGCTATACATATAAAAGTGTATAATTCGCTGGCCTAAATTGTATAATTCGCTGGCCTATTTCGCTGCAATTGTATAATTAGCTTTGCATACAGTTGAATCGAATTAAAATGTATGTATATTGCATAATTATAAGTGTATAGCAAGAAGATATATGTTTTTCTCGCTTTATACAAAAACAGAAACACAATATATACACTTCTGTTGTATAAAGCTAGAAAAAAATTGTATTTCACTGCAATTGTATAATTCACAATTGTATAATTCTTTGGCCTTTTTCTCTGCAATATTTGAAATAAAATGTTTGTAAATTATATAATTAAGTGTATAACACGAAGATATACATTTTTGCATGTGTATATACAATTTTCTCTCGCTTTATACAAAACAGAAACAGAAATTATACACTTCTGTATATAAAGCGAGGGAGGCGAGAATGGGAAAGTGGCGAGCGAGACTTCTGGGAGAGAGACGCCTGACAAATTTTTGTCAATGTTTGCTATGGAGCACAATTAAATCAAACCCTAGCTATTCAATTTAATTTAGGTTATTAGTTTGCTATTTTATACAATTTTCCCTATTTTTAATAATTATGTTAGTAAGTTTGACTAGTTTGCTAATTTTTTCATAAAAAAACTCTCTAATACCAGTAAAAAGATGGATTAGGCCTGAACGTTGTTTGGGCTTTATCAATGATGTACTAAGTCCGACCCATGGGATGTTGTCGTTTTGGTATTGCCAGGAATTTCTTCTGTTTAATGGCAGCTGCTAAGTCCAAATCATGGAAGAGACAATTTGATTTGTATATATTAGCAGTGCAGTGATGAACAAGAAAGGTCTCGCCATTCTTATGCGAACCAAAATGCGACTTCTTTCACATACCTTTGCCTCTGTAAGCTTTACTCAAATCGTATTTCCTTCTTTTTTGCCTGATTTCATTAATTTAAGTCTTTTTTTGGTATTGAATTGAAAGCAGAGCAAGAGCAAATTGAATAAAATGCAAACCTCTCCACTGGAAGGTGATAAAGTTTCTTCTCATGATGCTTCACTTCTTCCAGAGAGGTTTTTAATACAGTCTACAATTTTATTGCACTTTTATATGATTTGTAGTTTGATAAGCAGACTACAATTTCATTTCATTCTTATTTGAAGTCTTCTGGTCAAGTATAGCTTCTTAATGTTAGGATCAACAATTTTTAATATGATGATGGTAGTTTCACCTTGACGGTGTAGGTTACTCATATGAGGTTACATAGCTTCTCTTTTTGAGAACAATAGTTCGTTTTAAGTATGACTTGATAGTGGAAATGTCAGTGTAAATTAAACCCATCAAAATTAGAATTGTAAGATTATGAAATTCACCGAAATAACAAAGAAAAAAAAGAATGATGTTTTCGGAATTAAATATAATGGTTCAATTTCAGAGAGTTTAGCCAAGTACGGGAGTCAATGCACTCAGCCATGTCGACGAACAAGACAGAAATTGTGAATGTTGCTCTGGATGAATTTTCAGAGGTGAACTTTCACCACAGCATGAAATATTCCGTTGTTACTACTGATACTTTGTTTGTTGTGAAGTTAGCAATTGTTGAATGTTAACTTTGCAGGGATACCTTTTCCTTTCCCAGAAAATCGTTATAAGATGCTTCTTTCACTATCCAAAGAGTATGATCTCAATCGGACCCAAGTTTGCGAGTTAATGAAGCAACATCTTGATCTTCAGCTCGCAAATGGTAAGTGTTTTCATTCTTATAAGAGTGTAATCTTCATAACATTATCTTGTTAGTTGTGCTTAGAAGCTTAGAGCTTTGGCAGATAAGGCTGAAGATAGTGGTCATGAAGAAGAGGATCATTATCAGCTTTCTACAGGATTGAGCGGAATTTGAGGCAGGCTCTCAAGCCTATGTATGAAGTTCTTTTTTAGGTGTCTCAATACTCATCCTGGGGGATTGAAATTCATGTCTGATATTCGAGCTAATATTGTTCATCTTCTCGAGTAAGGTTATGTCCCAAATGAAGTGATCTGTCTTTTTCTCATTTGTGCAAACACTGTGTCTTGATTACAAGATCAAGGGAATATTTCCTGATTCATTGGAAATGTGTTTTTTATTTCTGTATTACTTATACTATGAAACAGGAACTTCATAGATGATTATTCAATGAATTTGCGGAGACGTAAATCTAGCATCTCTGCGAGCATTGTATTCCTACCTAAAGGAGAAACTGATTCCATGGCTTAGTCCTGCTCATTTGGAGCTTCACAACATTACATGGGATGGTCCTGCATCTTTGTTGGAAAAAATTGTTGCGTATGAGGTACTTTTTTTCCCTCCTACTTTGCATACATGTATTAAATCTGATATAAATTACATTTTGTCTAAACTTTTCTTGTACACAGGCTGTGCATCCAATAAGCAATCTTATAGATCTGAAAAAAAGGCTAGGAATAGGTCGCCGCTGCTTTGAGTACTTCTATCCAGCAATACCTGGTTAGTAAGCCCTATCTTGATTAAGGAGTTGAACTCTACTTAGACTTCTGTTTCCTATTGTTGCCCATGTGTTTCATGATTAAAAATGACACTTTATGTGAGTGAACATGTTGAATTACAAGATCAAGGATTTGAATCCTTTCTTATGAGATATTTAGCATATGATCTTGATTTTAGCCATGCTGGTCAAAGTCATTAAATGCAAATTTATACATCACTTTCTGAAGCAGTCTATAGGAGTTGCACTATTTCTAGAATCGGAAGTGTGGATTTATTAATTTCAGGAATAAGGAGAGTTGGCCTTAAGGCAGTCTGTTGGACTTTTATATTAACCTTTGGTTCATATTACTCAAAAGTTCCAAGAAATTTTACTTATGCAATATAAGAAATTTTTGTCAAAACAAAAGTAGGAGTAGCATCAGGCAGGCTTTGATGATTGGATCTAGAAGCGCGAGAATGGTTGTCCTAGTTCAAGAATCATACTGGACTTTTTGTCTCCAGATATGGTTCATCAATTCTCGAGATTTGGCATCATGAAGAGTTGCTCAAATCAGATCTTGCCATACTTGTCTATCCATGATGATAAAGCATCTTGTTACTTTCCTCTTAATAGAAAAAATCAAGCCTAATGTTGTTGACTTCTCTTCAGGTGAATCACTTATTTTTATTGAAGTTGCACTTGTGAAGGATGTGGCAGCATCCATACAGGTGAAAGTCTTGAATTCGTCTAGTTTAACTTTGTAACTGCTCACTTCCATTAAGGACTCTCTACTTATTGCAAGAGGTCTTATGGGATAATCCCCCAATTTCTGAACATGAGGCTTCTTGTGCTATCTTTTACTCTATTTCATCAACTCAAGTACGTTTACCATCTTAGGTCTGAAGAGCTCTAGATTTCTAAGGTAAAATTTGAATTTGAAAATGGCTTGGTATGTTTCTTATTTTTGGAGAAATAAAAGTGAGTAGTTGGATCTGGTTTTGGAAATTGGATTTCTGTTTGTTATTCGCGGAAAATTTCCTAGAGAGACATGGGGCTAGTCTCCTCTTCTCCTATTTAGTATTACTATTTAGTATCCGCGTAGTATCTTATTCTTCAATTTTACTTGTTACTTCATTTGCTTTATTTATCTTGTCATTTTGCTGTCACTGTTTTCCTTCAAATCCTGCTTTGATTTTACTCATTTGAAGCCGAGAGTATATCGAAAACAACCTTTCAGTGCATGAGAACCCCTTTGCTGCCGATCTTCCAAGAAAGATGTAGTTCTTGAGATTTGGACTTGGAACCTCAAGATAAATTTATAAACCCCACAGCCACTAAACCAACAATCTTATACCTTAGACATTCGTATTTTTTTTTTGTCGAGGGGGTTCATTGTCACTCTATTGATCCTCCCCTAGACTTACAACTTACGGTCTATACGAATAAGTTAGGAATCCTAACTTATGACTTTTGACGTATTTTTGTTATTTTGTCTTAAAAATAGGTGCTTAAAAATATTTTTTTATCTTACCCAAACACTACAAAAGTGCTTAAAAGCTATTCGGAATAAAAGCACATGAAATAAGCCAATCCAAACAAGCTCTTAGTATTGGCCTTCAACTTTTTATACTCATATTCTATTATTTTGATGGTGTCCTTTGTCTAAGAGAGCACTTTATTCTTTTCAACATGCAGCCTGGCTTATCAGGAGTCAACCTAGGGAAGTTTCTAATCAAACGTGTGGTTGATGTGGTGAAAAAAGATATGCCCAATATCTGTGTAAGTTACGACATCTCATCTAATGGAGTTTTTTTACCAACTAAAATGTAAACTTCCTCTGCGACTTGGAGTTAACATGTTGAGAAGTTGATGCTTTTGTAGAACTCTTTAAAGTAGTTGTACCAATTCTCTCTCCTTGAGATGCAAGTTTTGAATCTCTATGAGGAGAATACATTTTTAATGGAATTACTAATTTACTGAATATAAATAATTTTCTGTGATGGTGTTTCGCTTGTTCTATTTGAACAAGGACCCAGCCTCAACTTCTACAGCATTTCAGTTTACAACTTTACTTGTTAAATTGATCTGGCTGAATTCTATGGTGCTTTTAGGTTTGATAATTAAATATTTAGTTCTTTCTTGAACAATATGACATGCTACCATGGTCTCGCCACCTGTTTACTTACAAGTAAGGTTTCCTGTGAAATTAATATACAGAACTAATCTGCAGGTATTCGCTACTCTTAGTCCTATCACTGGTTTTAGGCAATGGATGTTATAAAAGTTGGACACATCAGAGATGACTAGTTCTGCCTTCAAAGAAATTCTGCTTAGACCGGAAGAGGAAAAGGCACTTATGGATGCATCACAGTACGCATGTATTTATGACATTTTCTGGCTTGAGAATATAGAGAGGATATATTCTTACAATTTTGGAACCAATAACATGGGATTTGTCACTCTCTCTCTTTAGTAAACTTTTGCTTGGATTTTCAGAACGTGTTCAATCCTTTTTCCTGCAGCATGGTGAAGGATGGTCAACGGTTGAACCATGCAAAGTCTGTTCTAGGATAATTCCTTCATAAAATTAAATGGAGCACATTACTATTACATGTTTTTCTTCAGACAGAAAAAAATATGAAACAATTAACTTCATATTAAATAGAGATTTCATTATAAAAATATTGCGAACTCTTTTCAATGCAAAACACAATTGTTATTTTCGTTACCTGAGCATGTTGTTGTAACTTACCAAGAAACAAATTTATGTCCTGATTATATCTCTTTTGTTGCAAAGGTTCTGACTTGGGAAGCAGCGGTATTGAAGTAATGTGGAATGTGTTGACATCAAAAAACCATGAATGGACCAATTCACCTAATGTGCTATCTGCGTTGAGAGCCCTTATGATGCGACTTTGTGCCAGGTACGCTAAAGCTAAATACTCGATGCATTTGAAAGATTCTATGTAGAAGTGCAATTGATTGTAAAAACTTTCCATTCCAAAGAGATGTTTCTTTTATGTCAAGGATTATCTGCTTCACAATGATTAAAAGCCTGTTATGGCATTTATGTCTGTACAGCTTACATACTGAGGCTAACATGCTTTTCAATCACGTGAAAGTTTGCAGTCTTGAGATAGTGTCATACATTAAGTTTTTATATTGTTGTTTGCTTGCTTGCAACAGGTACCTTATGAAAGAAAAAAAGAGAGGAAAAGCTCTAGATTCGGTTGCAAATTTCCACTTACAAAATGGAGCAGTATGTCAAGCTATCCACATTCTGCATACTCAGCTATTACTTTGTTTTATTTTTCAGTGAATAAAATTTAGGTACTTGCATCAAACAACAAATCCATCTTTTTTAGTTTTATGAGTCAACAAGAGAGAAGACTTTTGACAAAGGTTGAGGGACTTGTGATTTAGGTCATAGGTTCGAACCTTGTGCCATGCGAACTAACTTCTGGTATTTATGTGGATAAATACAGAGGGACAGGTCTGTTATCCCCAAGTTCTGAAGGTTGAGGTTGGTCCTAAGGGTTGGCCTCATATGGATTTCTCAGTCATTAAAAAAACCTTTTTTTAAAATTGGTAACTTTATATCTATCTATCTATATATATATATATATATATATCTGATCTCGATTTACATGTAAATATGGTCCTAGTACAACCCATGTACTGATTTGTTTCTATCTCTCTCTCTCTCTCTCTCTCTCTCTATATATATATATATATAGAGAGAGAGAGAGAGAGAGAGAGATAGATAGATAGAAACAAATCAGTACATGGGTTGTACTAGGACCATATTTACATGTAAATCGAGAGTCTCTGATCCTATGTATATAATGAATCTAACACATCAATAATAGATACAAGATCATTAAACCAAATCTATTTACACCAAAAATATAGTATCAAGATACAGTTCAATATTATCTGTTCTGTACTCTTCTCTATGTTCTTAAAACACCTAGTATTTCTCTCTATCCAAATTGTCCTCATATGCTGGCTCGTATGATTCTCCACCTACATCTGTTTTTTTGCCTAAACCCCAGCTTTGGAGGGCCTCTGTCACCTTTTCTGGCATAGTCCAGGAGAAACCTTTAGGTTTATGAATAGCCTCCAAAGCTGACCTGTGAACTTGCAAGGAAGGAACAAGTGTCTGATAGTTTCAGCTTGTTCTCCACAAAAAACACATTTGGGACATAAGAGTTATCTCCCTTTTCATCAGATTGTGTAAGGAACACTTCATTAAGAGTAGGAGCCAAACAAAACATGCTACCATGTAGGGTATATTCACCAGAGTGGCTTTCCAAACCGTCCTTTAGTTAGACCAATAGGACAACAATAGTATATTTGTTTTGTGACAGGACAACTAATGGGGAACCTTTATTTAGTTTTTGATATGAACTTTTGCTTTTATCTTGTCTCTATTTATTTTGGTCTTTTTTGCTTTAAATTTTGCTTCACTTCAATGATTAATGAAGCGACCACTTCGCTTCAAGCGTGCAGCGGGACATTGTTGCTTTTTTTGGTTTGCGCTCCCCTAGACACTGGTTCTGGAGGTTCCACATTTCTAATCCTATCACTCCTAGTATGCCCTCACATCCATCTCAACGTCCTCATTTGCGCCACTTGTATCTTCTGGACGGCTGGACCTAGGAGTTCTAGACTGGCTAAACTGGTTAACACTCCACCCCATACCACAAAGCTGGTCTAACCACCACTTGGTAAAACTTACCTTTAAGTTTTGGTGGTATATTCTTGTTACACAAAACGCCGGACTAAAGCCTCCACTTCATCCATGCTGCACCAATAAAATGTGTGACATCATCCGCATTTCCATGGATCAGAGACCCTAAATACTTAAATCTTTCTCTGATGGGGACAACTTCTGTATCAAGTCCCACTTCCACGCCTGCCTCATGCGTCACGTCACTGAATTTACACTTCAAATACTCGGTCTTGGTCCCACTCAACCTGAACTCTTTAGACTCTAAAGTCTTATCTTCACACCTCCAATCTATTATTAACTCCCCAGCGAGTCTCTTCGATCCAAACAATACCATCTGCAAATAACATACTCCATGATACATCAACCGACTGGGAAGTGTTCCAACTTCCATGTCTCCTCCGCTGTTCTTACCCAGGTCTTGGTTTCCTCGTACATGTTCTTTATTGCCCAAATGTAAGCCATTGGAACACCTTTAGACTCCAAATATCGCCAAAGGACTTCTCTCGGGACTTTGTCATAGGCCTTTTCAAGGTCAATGAACACCATATGCAAATCCCACTTCCTCTCGCTATAAATCTTCATCAGTCTCCTCACAAGATGAACGACTTCAGTAGTAGAACGTTCAGGCATTAAACCAAACTGGTTCTTATACCATTTTAAAAGAATGTGTATTCTTGGGACTTCAGGAGGTAAGCTGAATGAACTGCATTGATTCCGCACTATTTTTAGTGTCTGCTCTACCAAGTTGAAGCTGCATATATAGATGAAAACAACAACATTTGGCTGCAAGTAGTCTTGAGATGTTTAGCCAAAACATAAGACCTGAAACACAGAAACCTAATTATGAGAAGAGAAACATGTGAAGCACAACAGTTTATACGGTTATTAGAACTATAGATGTGTTTACGTGGAATTTTGTGTAGTATAACGTCGTAACGACTGCTGATAACCAAATGTGTTTGCAAGTTAGTATCAGGAGTTAGCTAGTGGACGTAAGGTTCTCCAAATTTGTGCAAACTAACTTTTCTTCTATTCTAATGCTTTGTTAAGTTTAAGATTTGATATTTTGTTCGTCTGTAGAGCTTGTGTATAGTTTTTAGCTCAAGTTATTTACTACTTTACTTTCCTATTTTATTATTGGAAATCATCCATGAGACGTGAGCATTTGATTTTCATGTTTGTGGATGGAATGAGAAAATCACAGCAAGCCCCTTTGCATTTATTGTCAGTATTCCCCGTTTATAACATATAAATTATCAATTTAGATGATTGGAAGGCTAAACTGGATGGCTGATCGGTCACAAAAGGGTCTCACTCAAAGTGAAGGCATAATGGTATTATTGTTATTCTGAACAATCCTTTTTTTCTTTCAATTCTGCTGATTGTGATGTTTACACCCGATTAACAATTTAAAGTTGAATAATTTTCTTCTTCCAGGTTGACAAGGGTTATCCAGATCACATATTTACATGAATGATGAATTGAAAAGTGACCGATCTATTTGAAAATATATAATGGGATTGTTTACCAAAATGGCTATATATACTGAACCGCTGATTGGAAATCATTTCAGGTTGTGAAGATCGAATCTTCTTCTGATTTCAGAAGCTACATTGAGGATTCATATGTTCTATATATTATATATATGGTACTCTGCAGCTCGTATCAATATAATTAAAGCTAAAAAAAAAAGAAAAAAAGAAAAAAAGTCGCCTAGCGTCTTATTTCACATTGATGGTTGTTATAATAGGTTATTTCCAGTGTGTACAACATGAAACTTAAAATGTGTCATTATTCGTTTTTTTTTTTATATCCTCTTAACTGAATTGTATTAGCTTATGACTTATTTATATTTCTCACATTTACTTTCCGCTTATTTACTAAAAATAAAATATGGTTTGCCTACTGGGTTAGGAGTACATGCCACTACGAGTGGGACTATCAAAATTTTGATTTGTACTCTGGACCACGTTCTGTCGATAGCTTTGCAACAGAACTCACTACACCTTCCCTGCTTAACTCTTGCATTGTCATTACTCATGGCCACAATTTGAGGATTGCATGCTCTAATATCAACAACAACAAAAAGAGCTTGCCTGGAATTGCCCTTGAGATTTGAGAACAACTTGCTCTAAAATCAAATGGGATCAACAGTGTATATAGAAAGAAAAGAGAACTTATTGATTACAGCTAAGGTCTTCATGTAAAATGCTTAAACACAATCTTAGTTGTGCTTGAGATTATGAAAGCATACTTGCATTATTAGGCTTCAGGTCCGTCACCAATACTAGCTTAGCTTCTTCTGGGACCCGAGATTGCAGAAGAACAGAGACGACTAGCTCAGAAAGTAAAACTGCTATAGAAAGGGGAAAAAAAGAGAGTATGCTGATGCTTCAGAATTCAGGTTGAAAATATTTACCGAAGTAAAAGAAACCTGCTTCGAGCAACACACAAAGATAAAACGTCTGAATATTATTTCCAACTATTTAAGATGAAAATAGCAGGAGAATATTAATGCATGTGACAAAATATAGTTAGCTATACAGTGGCACAAGACAAACCTTAGAATTGAACATCTTCTGTATTGCCTTATTGAGATCATTTTCACCTCAGCATTGATTTCTGATTGGTTTTTCTACAACCAGACTTCTCAGACTCTCTGTACTCACAGATACCAGCGGGATAAACATCTTCATTTTGAAGCAGCTTCTAATCTCCACCTTTTCAGAGAAATGGAAATTCAAGAGCATGGTTCATCTGAAAGAAATGCCCCACGAGGTACAGTGCTTACAACACGGAATAAAGGTTCATCAGTCATTACTTCTCCTTGTTGTTCCTCTTCTGCGATCACTTCTTTCATTCAATTTTTCATTGCTCAATACCAAACGGCCAGACCAAGCTTAATTAGTCGGCCTGTTTTTTGTCAGTTTGGTGTAGTTTTTCAGGTCGGTTTGAGCACCCCTAATGTTCACAATCAACTGTTTTACAAATATTTAGTGAATTTCCTAATAAACAGGTCCTGAGCAAAAGCAACTGGTTTTATTGAGCCCATAAGTTACAATGTAGATCCACCTCTGCTTGTTACCTCTATAGGCATAGGTTTCATGTGATGTTCAAGCTAACTTGCACGCACTTTGATTATTTCATCTAGTGCCTATTACCTTCCTAGCTTCAAATTCTTAGAACGCTAGCTTTTGCCATCACTAGCTTCGGCTCAGTTACCATCACAAGCTTCTTGTTCCTGGGAGCAGAGATTGCAAAAGAACAGAGCTGATTACCTTAGTAAGTATAATTATTACTTATAAGATAATGAAGAATGCTTTAGCTTTCTAATTGGAAATATAATGGCAAGTAAAAAAAAATGCTTCAAGTGACGAACATAAATAAGTCTCTGAATATTACTATTATTATTTAGTAGTTATTAGTTAAAATGGAAAGAGAGCACCAGAAGAGGTGTGTGATAATGCATGAGAGTTGAGACAAATATAGTTAGTTATAGGATGACGTACAAGACAAACCTTCAAAATGAAGAGCTGTTGTATCGCTTTATTGAGATTATCTTTCACCTCAGCATAGTCCACAATCAACCTGTCCAGACTATGTGTACTCACAGATCCAAGGGAAAACGTCTTCATTTCAGGGCAGCTGTTAATCCTCACTTCTCCGAGAAATGTAAATTCAAGAGCATGCTTCGTCAAAAAGAAATGCCCCAGCTTTGGTAGCTCTTCGAGCACCAATTTTTCTAATCGGGGAAATAAGGGCTTAGTAGTCATTTCTTGTACTAGTTGTTCCTCTTCTGTGATCACTTCTTCCATCGATTGGCAGGCTTCTATGCTCAGAATTTGTAGATTCAGAACACTTCTGGCCACTGATGGAGACATCAAGTTTCTCAATTTGCCACAGTTCCATAGTAGCAATATTTTAAGTTTGCTGAAGTAGTCTGTTGGAAGTTGATGAGAGCATAGAGCAGCTATGCTGTTAGCCCCATTAAGTTGTAGCTCTTCCAGGTTGGGACACAAAACCTACAAACGTTGAAGGCTTTGTATTTTTCATAGGGGATGAAAATTCAATATAGATTCAAGTATAATCAAGAAATGAACCATATCTCATCTACATCAAGGTAACAGGAAGTGAATAACTGGCATTTTTAATTCATGAAATTTACTTCAAGTACAAACTGACAAAAAGGCATCACGATTCATGGGTTCAACTTAGGCTAATCCAGGATTTGAAGTTATAGGTTCCTATAACAAGCCACAAGTTAACATACAATAACTACTGGATTCGGAGTTGAAGGTAATTATAGATATTAGGAATTTCTCAATACAAATACATGGTAGGCAACAAATACTATTGGGGTTCACGTCAACCCAATGCTTTAAGCTAGATCTGGCTCTGCGTTACGATAGGGTTACTTTCACATATAGCAGCTGAATTTTACCCAGTTACCCATTTTAACAGTAAAGTCACAAGAACAATCTATTGCTGCATTAACGTCACTAAACCTTACCCACTTAAAACAATAAAGTTACTGAAATATTTTATCGCATTAAATAAAAATGTCGTTTTTGACCGACTTGTTTCCTAGAAGCAAAAGTGAGTATGATGTCCTTTAATATTCCATCTCTTTCCCTTCAGACTTTTTGTCATTGTGGTTGGAGAATACGTCAGCGTCTACATTTTGTTTTTGTTACTTGAAGACATATTTCTTTATATGTATGTGATCATATTGACTACAGGATGCAGCGAACTAATTGACACCATGTTTGGTAGACATATAAGCACATAGGTCAGCAAGTAAGATTTTGATAACATTAGTGTTGTAAAGTTTGTTTTTTGTTCTGTCATTCCTCTGTGCAAGCTTCCACTTACCATGAACTATGATAAACCGGCTTTATTTTACTTACCTAGGTAAAAAATAGATCTTTATAATATTTCAATAATCATTGTGTAAGTAAAGATCTTTAATACTCGAGCGTAAAGTGATATTTTAATTCATAAAACCCCTCCAAGTACAAACTGAAAAAGATAGTTTTTCATGATACATCACATAGAATAGTAGAAGCACACCTTTTCATCAAAGAGAGGATTTGAGCCGGCCGTAGAGTTGTTGTCTATAGGCCAGAAATTTTGGAACTCCGGTAACTCCCAGAAGCGCAAGATTTGTAACTGAGGAAAATCAATGCCCTCAACAGCGTCAGTGCAAAAGTGAGTGAAGCACTCCAGAAAATGAAGGTCCAAGTAATATAAATTGGGGAACTTCATTACTTGGACCATGTTTCCTTCTGATCTGATATGTTTCCTCTGAGAGATCTCATCTTCCTCATCATTACTGCAAGCTACTGTCGAGTTTGAAGAACTCCCCACAACGAAGGACAGGCTAAAAAGAGAGCGTAGACTGCAAAATCTAATTACCTCTAGTCTTTCAAGTTTGGGGAATGGAATATTATTCTGACAGTGGATATTCAAGAGATGTGTCATTGAATCACAATCAGCCAGGAGGAGATCTTTCATGTTCTGAACTCCATGTCCCAGCAACTCGGTCAGAACATTCTTGGAACCATTTCCTCTTGAATGTACAAGTTCGCTCTTCTTCAACATGCGGCAGATCCAATCACCCAATGGGGTGGTCTCAATGACGTTGAGGACCATAATCCTGTTGTAATTATCCATGAGCGAACTATCGTGGTAACTATGAACTTGTTGGCCCATATTTAGATAATACCGTGTCAAATTGGAGGAAATGTCCAAGTTACTGTGAATTACATCTCCAGAACATTCCACTAATGCTAGTTCCTCTAATCGAACTAGTCTTGATAAGACTCCAGGTGAAATATTTTCAAGTGGTACTCTCTCATTCCAAAACTCTAACAAAATTAAATTGCTCAAATTTCCAATCTCCACTGGAAGCACATCTATAGTAGAATCTCTAATAATGAGAATCTCTAAAGTGACAAGTTCGCCAATAATTGATATGTCATCCAACTTTAAATTCATCAGAGACAGTGTGTGCAGATTTGACAATAACTGAACAGAATTTGGAAAGGTTAAAATGGAGTCCTCATATCCACTCAGGCTTAAGACATTAAGTTTACTCATTCCAATAAAAAAATCATCCTGTAATTTGAACGGCTCTTCTAATAGTTTTAACATTAGAAACTCAAGTCTTGGGAAAGATATTGGTTTAGGAAGCTCATCAATTTTTTGTGCAACAATTGACATGTGACTGTATGGCTCGTAAGAGGTTCTTCTTGGGAACTCTTCTGAGTTCACACTGTGACTTACCATAAAAACATGCCTTCCCTCAGAGGCGATATATATAGCCACGTCTCGGACCACATCATGCATTTTGACATAATTTTTTCCTGAACCTTGGGATAGCAAGAAACGATCCTTCAATGTTTCTAGCAGATGGCACACCCTCTTTCTTGCTTCTTCTAAATTTTCAATTTCCGAAAAGATGCCAAGCCCCATTCCATATCTAAGTAATTGTTCATGCCAGATATTACTATCTTCCTCAAACAAGGAACAAAGCAAAAACAGGTACCTGACTTCATCACTTTCCAACTGATCATAGCTTAGCTTGAGAGATTGATACACATTTTTAATCACTCCTGGGATATTTTTTGGTGTGGATTTTTGTAATTGTTTAAGGGCATCCTCCCATGAAGGCTTGCTTTTACGCTTTAGCGCTCCTGCAACTGTAATAATTGCAAGTGGCAACCCCTTGCATTCTTTCACAACATCTTTTGCTGTGTCATGAAGAGAAAGATCAGCTACCGAATTACCGGCTTTCTGCCTGAAAAGGACCCATGCTTCCTTTTCAGGTAAGATTCCAACTTCTATGATCTTTCGAGCCTCCATTGTTTCACAAACATCTCGGAGTCGCGTTGTCAATGTTACTTTGCACTGATGGTTGTGATTGCTACAACTAGGAATTCCAAGTTTGTTCAGATCAAGAGCCTCCCAGACATCATCCAAGATTATAAGGATGCTGTCCTGACCCATTAACCTTGAACGCAACTGATCTCCACGATTCCAGAAATTGTCGCCTTGGAATGTTAGGCCAACTCCTCCAGCTATCTCAGCTTGAATTGTTTTCAAGTCTGGTTGTTGACTGACAGTGACCATGACAACTTCATCAAAAAACCTTTCTTTTTTCGCCCTTACTCTTATTTTCTCAGCTAGTGTCGTCTTACCTACACCACCCATACCACAAATCCCAATAACAGAGACATCCTCATCTCTCAAAGCTGCCATGACCTCTTCCTCTTTCAATTTTCTGGAGTCAAACTCCTCACTCATAGCTTGAATTTCAACTACAGGTGGTGCAGGATAGGAGAAATCAACATAATCTTTTCCATCATTTCGAAGTTCAATCACCGCTAGTGTAATTCTCTTAGCTCTCTTGCTCAACGAGTACCGTGACTTCAAATTTGGACACCAACCATAAAAACAACCTCTTTCAACCTCAACTCTACCACGCATTACACCTTCCACATCTGAATTAATCTTGGTAACACTATTTAACCAAGCTTCAACATCTTGTGAAATGACTTGCAAGTTTCTCCGTGCAGCCTCCGCTCTTTGCTGCACCCCACTTGTAATATTGTCCAGCTTGTGAGATTCATTATCCAAAGATGTGATGTTGCTGTTGTAGTAAAAGAAATACCCAATCTGTTGCGCAAGTGGCTGCATCAAGCAATCTGTAACTCTTCCCACACACATAGCTAAGAATTCCATTCTTTGTTGAAAGGGAATCTGAAAAGGGAAAGGAGTTGACTTTAAAACTCTATAATACTTCTCCCTTGGTTCAATATAGAAAAGAATAGATCTTGGGCTCAATCACCTCTAAATTATATATTTCGAAAGCAATTTGAATAGTAAGAGAAAATACTAATCAAATAGTATCATAGACTTGTTGACTTTTATGTAATTCATCTTCCTCTGTTATTAGTTCCCTTCTCCTCAGTTGGTGAATGACAAATTCAAAATAACTAAATCATACACAAACTAAACAGCAAATTGAGGTATTGTTGAATGAAAATATGAAAACTTGGACATCATACTTACCTTGTTCTACAATGGCATAGTGGGATTACTGGAACTGAACCCTAGACTTCAATATCTCCATATAAGTGGACCTCAATTTCTTCTATCCAACCCTGCTTTTATTGTAACATAATATATAATCTTTTACTTTTTCACTTTTATCGCTTATTTCTAAAATATATTTTTATTTTTATATCACTTTCAAGAAAATTTTTATTTTGAGCGAGATACAACTAATAATAGTTATATGATAATGCATTCACTTTTTAACACATGGAATGACCTTTAAATTTGATAAAGAAATCTAAGGAGAGCGAATATAAATTTTGATTGAAAAATCAAAAAGAAAATATGACATTCGCGTTATATCTCATTAAATATATTAGTAAAATATTGAATTAAATGTACATCTCTTTCATGTTTTGTTTCATTTTCTATCTTTTTGGAAATTATCTATTTTGAAATTAATTTTATTATTACCTCATTTTTGTTTTTACTTATCATAGAAATAGAATTTTCTTTTCTCTTATATATTCTATCAAATAAAAAATATATATTAATTTTTAATATTATTTTATCACTAAATAAATGTATAGGATATTAATATTCAAACGTAATATTTTAAAACCTAACTAATAAAACTAAATTTACAGATAAACCTCTATCAAGTAAATTTATATATAAAATAAATAGTGGAACACATATTATTAAATTATATATTATTGGCATAGAATATATGAGTGTTACGACGATTATTATTATTATTAATTATATTTTAAAAATTGTCTACTAAATTCTTCTTGTTTCCTTTTCTATTATTTTTTCATTTATCTATCGTATTTTAAAATAAATTATCTTTATGCCTCGTATATTTTTCAAACTTCTAATTTTAGGATTCATTCTAACAAAAAAAATATTCATTTTTTCATAATAATATTTCAAATTATTTTTAAAATCAATGTTTGATTACTAAAATTTGAAATGTAATTTTTTATTATATTTGAAGTTATATTAAAAAACTTGAACATCTAATAATCTATTTTTAAGTTCATTTTGCACTTTTAAAATTGTATCTAAATACATTAAAAAAAATAACATCATTTTAAACATTTGTTACAAAATATATAACCAATACAACTTGATTTTTAATGTCAGCTCCATAAATTACAACTAAAAATATATATTTAGAACTTATGGTCAAATAACAACAACAACAACAACAACACTAACAATAATAATAATAATAATAATAATAATAATAATAATAATAATAATAATAATAATAATAATCGTAAACTCATATTTTCGGTACCAATAGTATATAATTTAATAATATGTGTTCTACTATTTATTTTATATATAAATTCACTTGCCTTTTATTAGAGGTTTAATTTATTAAATTGATCTTATTATTTATGTTTTAAAATATTAAGTTTGATTTTAATATTTTATGCATTTATTTAGTGTTAAAATAATATATAAAAATAATATATATTTTTTGTTTGATAAAATATATAAGAGAAAAGAAAATTTTATTTCTATGATAAGCAAAAGTGAAAATGAGATAGGACTAATAAAATTGATTTTAAAATAGATATTATCAAAAAGATAGAAAATGAAACAATAATGAAAGAAAAAAGTGAGGAAAGAGAAAAAAAATGGTTAAGAAAAAGTTGAATTAACATTGTAGGTCTCATATATCACATTAAAATTAATATAAAAATACCCAAATACAAGTATAAGTTCATTCATAGTAAAAATTTTCATTTTCTAAGACATCATTCAATAGGTAAACAAGAATTGTTTGATAAAATATTAATATCATAATTTTTTAGATGGATATACCAAGTCAAACTCTAACAAATAACAAAATTGAAGCACTACAATTCATTTTTGTCAACATTCAACAATGAGGAAATGTCATAAATCAACCTTAAATTATTAGTATAGGTCTAAAAAAGTCTTTTAATTATATACTTATTTTAATCTTTTAACTACACATTCATCAATTTTAATTCTTTAAGTAACTAAAAATTTATCAGGTTTAATTTTTTGTTTATTTATATATATAACAAAACGAATGTCTTAATTAAATTTTTAATCGATTTTCTCATTATATTTCTCTCTCCGGGCTATTTTTTCTTCAAATTATTCTTATGAAAAAAATATTAACCTCAACAATTTTAAATAAAATTTACGTAAAAAAATATAAATCATGATTCTATTCAATAGAGAAAAAATTGAAGTAAATTAGTTGCTAATGAATTGAAAATGCTATAGTTTATTATAAAAAGAAAAAAAAATATTATTACCCATTAGGTGTGGAGAAATTTATTTATATATAGTAAAAATGAATTTCTTACGATGAGAATAGTTAAAAGAATAGATCTTATAGTTGTGTAATTAAGAAATTATTTTAGATCTACTTAAATAGTTCAAACCTCATCAACACACTAATATTAGTTGTTCCTTTTTTTTTTTTTAAAACAATCTAAACATGGTGGTATGTTAGATAAAACAAAAAGAATAATGGGCTCATAGGTGTCTTTGATAAATTGTTAGTAGAAAAAGAACAAAGCATTCATAAATCTTTTTGATAAATTGTTAGTATAAAAAAATAAAGCATTCACAAGTGTTTTTGATAAATTGTTAATAGAAAAAGAATAAAACATCCATAAATATTTTTGATAAATTGTTGGTACAAAAAAAAAAATAAAGCGTTCACAAGTGTTTTTGATAAATTGTTGGTCCAATTCATCTAGAAAATAATGTGATATTTTGTATCTATACTTTTATCTGTCTTTATTTTTTTTTAAAAAAAAAAAATTAGATACGAAATTTTCTATTATAATCCAGAGAAACATTAAAAATAGAGTTTACTATCAATCAATTTATTCACTTTTACTTATAACAATAGAAATATAATTTTGCTTGTCAAATTTAAAAACTAAGATATGATTTATTAGTTCGTTCCTAATTTTTTTTATTAAATATAATTATTTTAAAATATCAAATTTGTTATATGAAAATGATGATATTATAAAGTTAGTCTTTTAATAATTATCCTCCCATCTCTATTTACTTGTTAAATATTTTTTAATTTGATTTCTCTTTTTACTTGTCATTTTAGACAAAGCAAAGAAGGACAATTATTTTTGTTCCTATTATACATCAAAATGTAGTGAGCAAATATGTTTAATACTCTATTATTTAATAGGAACATAATGCTAAACTCATTATACCAATCATTATTTTTTCAATTGACATGTCAATTCAAAATTTAACAAGTAAAAAAGAACGAATACTTCTTAAGAATATGTCAAATTAATTAAATACAAATAAAAAATAAAATTAGATTTTTTAATAATAGACATTTAAATAATTTATCTATAAAGCAATCTAAATAAGAAAATAGATTGATACCTGCTCTTTTGTAATATGACTCTTAAAACTATTTCTTGAAAAAATTAGACAAATAAATCTACTTATCAAATATATTTTTTTTTTCAAAAAACGGTAATTACTTTTTCCAAAAACATTTTTCTTAGAAAAAATTATTTTAACAAAAATAGTTCTAAAAAAATCGACGGCTGATCTAAACAAGCTCTTACTCTCTTCTAATTCTGCCCCAATAATCAATTTGTAAAATATAAAATAATTTTTTACTTTATGAGTACGGTTCATTTGTGTTTTTTTTTAGATAATTTAGTGTATATTTAGATAAAAAGAGAAAAAATATTAAGAAGTTATAATTAAAACCCATTAAGGTTAATAAATTAGAGGTTAAAGCAGACCTTTTGAGTGATATGAGTTGGTGATATTTTTTGTTGGTAACAAATAAAAGAAATATGATTCTTTTAAAAGATAATTTTAAATAGTTTAGTATCTGATAACTTAAGACTAGGGGTGATAATGGGGCGGGATGGGGTACGGTTATGCAGGCGAGACGGGTTTAAGGGCCCGTTTGGCCATAAATTTTGCAAATAAAACTTGGGAAAAAATTTGGGAAATTTTGTTTGTTCATACACTTTTTTATTATTTGGCAAATTGTTTTGGCAAATTTTCCAAATTCCCAAATACTAGAAAAAACTAGTATTTGGGCCAAATTTCATTATTTGGAAAGTTTTAGAAATTTAATTTTTACCCTTAACTTTTTATTTTACAAAAATAATATATTTATTGACACCAACCAATTCAATTAGCTTCCTTCTACATGCATTCTTTTGATTTCATACATTCCTTTATTAGAGTTAGTCTTAATGAACTAGCTACTAAATAAAACATGAATTGCATTCATTTTATTTTGGTAGATAAATATTACGTTGTTGATGCTGATCTACGGAATACAAGAGGATTTTTAGCTCCATTCATTAGAATGCGCTATCATTTGCAGGACTACCGAGGAAGTGAAAGAGAGCCTAAGAATGGAAAAGAGCTATTTAACTATAAACATACTTCTAATGTAATTGAAAGAACTTTTGGTGCATGGAAAAGTAGATTAAGAATACTAAGACAAGGCATAAACAACTAAAATGTGACATGCAAGTGAAAATAGTAATTGCTTGCGCTGTATTGCATAATTTTTTACGTGAACACCAAAGTAGTGATGGAATATTCAATGAAAATGAAAATGATGATATGGTTGTTGATGAAAGTGACGAACTACTGGCTCAGGGTAACAACATCGCTTCATCTTCTCGATCGTCTGATTCGAAAATGTAAGCTCATCGAGAAGAGATTGTTTATAAAATGTGGGAAGATTATATTAAAGAATAGGTTGAACTCTTTCAGATGAGAAAACATATGTTATTCAGTGATTGCAATATTTATTTCCTTTTGTTTTCTTCTCTTTTTTTCCCCGAATTTATATTAGTTGTATTTTCATTATCATGATTTGCACCAAGACCTTTTCACTATACGAGTATTTACTGTAATGATTCTTGTTGATTTGTTGCGGAAGTCATAAATCTTGTTACGTGAGATTTTTATTGTGCTATGTAATACAAATTTATGGTTAGTTTGATAGTTTTAAAAACTTATGGATATAAATCATATTTCTTAAAAAAATGAAATATGTTTCTCAAATTCTATGGCCAAACACATGGTAAAATTTCACCCAAATTTTCATCCAAATAATATTTGCCAAAAATATTTGAATATCTATAGCCAAACGCTAGCTAAGATTGTGCAGGATGAATTAAAGTGTTTTTTTCTTTAAAAAATTAGTGTGAGGATAGGGCGAATTGTGGATATAATGTGATGTTATAAAGATGCAAACTTAATTTTAATTTCTTATATATTATAAGAGTGATATAACATTATTTATTAAAATAAGTTCTTAACGTAAACTATTTTGAATGACTAAGAAACTAGAAAGAAGAAAAAATTATCTCGCTACTTGCAATTGATTTTTTATTATTAACAAATTAAAATCCATCAAAAAAAAGCTGTTGACATATCTAAAAGAGTTATAAAACATTGTAACATTAAAATAATATTATAACATGTTAATTTTAGTAATTAACAACTATTTATATTTTAATTTCTTAAGTTAAAAACTTACTCAATCTATTATTTGAATGCTTTTTACGATATATATGAAATGAGCCGAATAAAACGAATTTTAAAATAACAAAATATATTATATATTATTCAAAACAAAGTAAAATAGATTAAAATCTTAACAAATTTAAACGGATTTATCCCACAATCACCCCCTTGTTGCCATCCCTACCGTTAAGACTCATGAGAGAGAAAAGATGGTATCATGTTTTTCATTTTCCCCAAAACAGTACACGAATGATAACATTGAATTAACATACTCCTCCCGTTTTCATTTACTTATCGAATAAATTTCTTTGCTCATAATTATTTGTCAGATATAATAAAAATAAATATTTAAAATTATTTATTAATTTAAATAATTAAAAAATAATTAGCTAATTTTTTCAATTCTTTCCTTAATAATTACTCTATTTGCTCAGTTAAAAAGTTATACAAATTTTTGATATTTTTACTATAATAGAATTATAGTAATCAAATTACACTTTGTATTAAATTTTCCAGAAATAAAGTGTATGACCTTAGCCGACAAACTATTGTGGACGTAGAAAATTTCTTTTAATTTGATTTTTGACAAGTATTTGTGAATTAGACAAATATTTGTGTTGTGGATTCGTTTTAGTGTGAGAATAAAGAAAGAAATAAACCTTTGGTATGAGAATGTTCTTGTCTTTTCTTGAGATATGAAGTAATCCTTATATTCTTTCAGTCGGTAACTTGTTGCCAACTTATTACAATTTGGCTTTATTTAAAAACCTTCCAAATTTCTTCTTTTTTTTCTTCGCAGAAGCAGCCAAGTAATTACAAACTGTATGCTTTTTTTTTTCGCTCCCACATGCAATTTCAGTTTTTAATTTTCGTCACTCTGTTTTTCATTTATAAATTTTATTATTAGTGTTTTAGAATGAGGAGTTAGATTTTTTGTGCCGAATTAATTCTTGAATACTTTGTAATAATACCTACATGCATTTATCGTGAATTATTTTCAGTCTTCTGCAATTTTTTTGACATATTAGTTATCAGGTAACTTAACTTGATCTCAACATACAATTATATAATCTTTAACTCATTTTTAACATGTTTTGTGAACACTTGATATGTGTTGACAGATAAATTTTGGAGGTATTTAGATGATTATTGAAGGGCGTGGAAATAAATTTAAATATGCATACTTAAGATTGAAGTGTTTAATTGTCTGTTGAGATTGAGTGTATATTAAGGTACAGTTGATTGAGAGAAATTTGATCATCGAAGTAGAAGATTTATATGTGTTTTTATTTACAGGTAAAAATAAAATAAAAGATGGCAACGCTAGCAGATATAGGAGTTGCTGCAGCTTTAAATATTCTGTCTGCACTAATCTTCCTTTTGGCATTTGCAATTCTGCGTCTTCAACCACTGAATGACAGAGTATACTTCCCAAAATGGTATCTTGTGGGGCTGAGAAACGATCCACTGAAGTCTGGTGGATTTGTTAAGAAAGTTGTTAATTTGGATTGGAAGGCCTATATAAGGTTTCTGAATTGGGTTCCGGCTGCACTGAAAATGCCTGAACTTGAACTCATTGATCATGCAGGATTGGATTCTGCTGTTTACTTAAGGATCTACTTGCTAGGGTAATATTACAGCATATATCATGTCATCCGTTTTAATTTGTTTATCTTACTTTCCCTTTTAAACTGTCACTTATTATTCTCTGTATGTGAGTAAGTAACTCAATTTGGATGGGAGGGCATATTTAGACCACATGGCAGTTTGATACGTTACACACGTCTATTCAAAATTTCTTTATTTTCTTAAACTTCGTGTCGAGTTAAATAGAGACGAACAAATTGAAATGGAGAGAATACATGCTTAGTGATTTTTTAATTTAATGTCTGATATCGATTGATGCAAAAATGGTACCTGTTAATTGGACAAAGCTGAATTTTGAGTTACACTTTGGAACTGAATATTTGATGACATTTATGACTTCTGATTTGCAGGCTAAAAATATTTATTCCTATTACATTGCTTGCTTTTGCTGTTCTAGCACCTGTTAATTGGACAAATAAAACTCTGAAGAAGTCTGGGTTAACTTACAGTGCGATTGATAAAATTTCCATTTCAAATGTTCCACTCGGATCAGAGAGGTTAGGCGATTTTTCCTTTTTCAAGTATTTGATGCAATACATTCTGATACCTACTTATATAATACAGTATTAGTTTCCGTTTTAGGTTTTAAACCTGTAGCCTTCTATATCCACACCGCTTTAGGAAAAATGCATATGATTATATCTGTCTATATCACAAGGCTATTGTTATGATTCTAAAAAGGCATAATACATAAATATGCCATTTAAATTTACTTCATTTTATATTTACGCCCTCCAACTTTGATTATGCACAAGTAGGCACTCAAACTTGTATGAAATTGAACAAATAGACACACGTCTTACGTGGCATCCTATATGGCAATTTGCGTCTTACGTGATGTCCTATGTGTATTATGCCACATAGGACTCATGTGTCTACTTTATAAAAGTTGAAGTGTCAACTTGTGCAAACTCAAAGTTGGAGGGTATAAATGTGAAATGAGACCAAGTTAAAACACATATTTATGTATTATGCCTTCTAAATAACTAGAAGCTGTTTTCAGAATTTATGGACTTTGCTGCAATAGTATCAACAACAACATGATAGCTCACTGCAATTTCAAAAATAGGGTCTTGGGGAGGGTAGGGTAGACTGCACACATACCTTACCCTTACCTCGAGGAGGTAGAGAGGTTTCCAAAAGACCCTCGACTCAAGTAGCACATATTAGAAGAATAAGAAAAGAAAATACGGAAGTGAAAAGAACATAACAAATAATAGGGAAAACATAACAAAGAATTCAGAGGACAAGGAACAGTAACAACATCTAAATATGCAAAAAACGACGCATGAAAAACAACAGGCAGTAACAAAAATCTAGGAAAAAAAAGAAGATATAACAAATACTAGAGGGAGCATTATTTAGCATTCAGAAAAAAGGAATCTCAACTTCTTAAGTCATATCACTCTACTGTTATAAAAATTTCTCTCATATCTACCTTTTCAGTTATTTCACTAGGCTATGGAAAGCCAGGTCAGGGAGCTTATCTTTTTATTGTTTAAAAATGGATGTTCATTTGTATTTGCTTTACCAAGTTTTGTATGTTTATTCTTTATTCTCTGATTAGTCGAACTCCATTTGTCCTGTCTTGTTAGAAGCCTTCACTTCAAGTTATATAAAGTCGGCTTCTTGTCAATAGAGTTGCCTTTGTTTGGTGTCAACTGAATCACATCTCCTGATTCCTTCGTAAACAAGAGGATCATATAAAATATTATGCAAATAAAAATAAAAAGGAGGTTCACTTCATGTGAGGATTGGAGTTCAGACTACATATGAAAAAAGTCATTGTTAACATTATTTACAGTACATTGCAATATGTTTCTGGTTGCTTCATCTTCACAAGCTATATAAACTGTTTTCTGCAATGACTTGTATTGAACGGGATCTTTCCAGGTTTTGGGCTCATATCCTTATGGCCTATGTCTCGACAGTTTGGACATGCTATGTCTTACAAAAGGAGTATGCAAAAGTTGCAGATTTGAGGTTGCAGTTTCTTGCATCTGCAGAACGTCGCCCTGATCAATTCACAGTACGTGAAATAGAAATATCAACTTATTCAGTACTAAAAATTTACTAGGTAGTGGTAATATCGACTTCTAGTTGCAATCTTGAACAATGTCTGAGATAAAAAATTTTGAGCTAAAATTAGGGAACTTTGTTACATTGCTTATTGAGCTAAAATTTGATTGTTCTCAGGTCCTTGTCAGAAATGTTCCACCTGACACTGATGAATCAGTCAGTGAAAGTGTCGAGCACTTTTTCCTGGTTAATACAGATCATTACCTCACAAATCAGGTTTGTACTTGATGTAATACATGTTATATGCTTCTTGGGAGCGAAATCATTGATAAAGAGATATATCCTTTGATCGTCTCATGAACAATCTCAATTTCGTAAGAACAACTTAGCTGTGAATAGAACTGTGTCACATCATTTATATATATATATATATATATATATATATATATATAAAATTGGACTTAAGATTTTTTTGAGTTGTAATCGTCTGTCCTGTATATATTTAGCTTCTCCTTTCAGATATTGGGTTAGCATTTACTACATCTTCTGATTAGTTGATACTTGTTGTCTTGAGATTCTGTCACTGAAAAACAAAGAAGAACAGGATTAGTATTTGAAGACATTAATGTGGTCTTTTTGAAGAGAAAAAGGTAGATATATGTCAGAAGTGGAGGAAGAATAGAAGATGGTCTTTTTCATTTACACAAGTTACCGAGTTCTAAAATCCTCTTCCTCAGAAATACTTTTTGCTTGAAGAACTATCTTTTCAATGATTGTGCCAGCGGTGTATGGTCATTAATGTATTATCTCTTCTCTTCTTGAGGAGTCACTTTTATGTCGGATATTACATTTAATAGGATATCCGTATCAAATTGTTAATTGCAGATAGTTTTTCATTTTAAATTAATTAATTATCGTTATTCATGTAGTTGGATTGTACTGCAGGTTGTTTACAATGCCAACAAACTAGCAAAATTGGTCAAGGAGAAGAACAGTAAGCAAAATTGGCTTGATTATTACAATCTCAAGTATTCTAGAAATAAATCAAAACGGCCCATGATGAAGGTATGTATGTATACACAAGTTAGTTCATCACTTTGGATATTATTTATTGTCTTTGAAGATATCAAAATCATTCTATGATGCTCTTGAGATTATTGTAGTTTCTCCTTCAGGATGTCTAAAAATATCCTTCTCGAACTTGCAGACTCGTTTCCTTGGCCTTTGCGGAGAAAAAGTGGATGCTATCAACCATCAGACTGCTGAAGTTGAAAGACTATCGAAAGAGGTAACAGATCTTGAGTGAACTTTGGTAACTGTTATGTTGATTGACCTCACTGAAAGTACAGCTGAAAGTACTTCAATAGTCCTATATCTACAACTTTTGACATCATATGGCCCTTGATGCCAAATGCTTTTATTTGGTTAGAAAAAAATTGACTTGAGGCTTTTAGAAGATTTGATGCTTTAAGGCATCCATGCCTTCTATTGTTGCAACACAGAAAATCTTTCGGTCAATCATTCAACTTTAGAGCTTGTTACCTTTGTTCCTTCTATTGTTATTACTGTAGACTACCTTTCATTTTACCAATGTCATAAGTTCTGGTTTATTTGTAGATAGCTGCAGAGAGAGAGAGGGTTAAAAATGACCCAAAATCTATCATGCCGGTGGCATTTGTCTCATTCAAAACACGGTGGGCTGCTGCCATTTGTGCTCAAACTCAGCAGTCAAGAAATCCAACTTTGTGGTTAACTGATTGGGCTCCAGAGCCACGTGATGTATATTGGAAAAACCTGGCGATTCCCTATGTGTATCTAACAGTTAGGAGGCTCATAATTGGTGTTGCATTCTTTTTCCTGACATTCTTCTTCATGATTCCCATCACATTTGTCCAAACCCTTGCAAGTATCGAAGGGATCAGGAAAATAGCGCCGTTCCTTAAAGTTATCATTGACATGTAAGTATGCCCCATTATAGACTTATTCCGGTGTCAGCATTCACTCTCTCTCATTTATAACATTTTCCCTGTTTTCTATCAGCTTATGTTTAAGGCACTATGATATTTTTGTTCATCTACTACCATAAATTTCACAGAATGGTCAAAAAGCTAGTCCTGATAGTAAATCAAATGGTCGGGAATCTAATTTGGAATAAATTCAAAGGAACTGGTATCTTAGGGTATGCTTCATAATGATGCATAGGACACCTCGGGCTACACCAAAAATGATCTTCAGCGGCAATAGCTTAATTTCCGCTAAATATGTAGTTTTAGGGGCAATTAGTATTCATTGTAAATGTCCCTAAAGCTCATAGCGACATTGGATTTAACGGAAATGAAAGTGCACATTGCCTTCACTGTACATCTAAGAGAATATTAGTCACTTGTATAGCAAAAGTGGAGTCATCTGATTGTTAACAGAAGTGTTGCTTGACAGAATGTCTAGCAACCTAAGACATGCTCAATGACATTTCCTTACTAGAGAGTGTTGTTGGGAGATCGACTTAAGAGAGGAGAATGATATGTTGGTGATTCGATCACCTGAACCCCAAAAAATTGAAAAGTAAAACTATTCTGGCAGTTTAGGTTATCATTTACCTATCATAGCCATGAAGATTGACATGGCATAACATAGTTCAGACGTGAAGTAGTTGCTAATGAATGGTCTTCTAAATAGATCTATTTATCGTATTTCTCACCATTCTATTTGGTAATTATGCAAATGAATATTATGTTGTCTTGAATTGTTGCTTTGTGTTGAGCATCGTTGTTGGACTTGTTCTACCATACCGCACACCCCTCTCCCACACAGCAGATATGGTTATCCGTTTTATGCTTAGATCTTTATACCAATAATGCCACCCAATCTATTGTGCAGATCTTTCGTCAAGTCATTCATCCAAGGTTTTCTACCTGGGATTGCTTTGAAGATCTTTCTCATAGTATTGCCAAGGATACTGATGCTGATGTCCAAATTCGAGGGCTGGGGAAGTATATCAGCTTTGGAAAGAAAAGCTGCATCTAAATATTACATCTTTAACTTTGTGAATGTGTTTCTTGGAAGCATAATTGCAGGAGCTGCATTTGATCAGCTAAATACTTTTATTCATCAGTCAGCAAATGAGTAAGTTGAAGTGGCATTACTGCATTTTTTTAACAAAGGAATCAATTGGAACATGCATATATTTGTATTGACTTAGTATGTGTATTTTTTCTAATATCTGACTCTCTTTGAAAATCTTGGTTCTGCCACTGGACAAAGGTTCAATTTTAAGGAGTTTTGAGTACTTGATAGATTATTTAGTAAGAACGCATATCCATCTTCTACTGGTTTGGCAGTGGCCTGTCAAAGCAAATGTAATGGTCCTGATAATATAGTGTGAGAGAGCAGAACATTGGTTATGAGTTTCGATAGAAGCAAAATTGGGATCTTTTTCTTTGTTTGCTATTTAAATGAGACAATCAGTCTCTAATATCTACTCAAGGCACCCGATTGCTTCGAAGTATGCTCGCGTTGAAGTGTGTTATCCCATCCATGATATTACTAGCTTTCCTTTTAATGCAACTTTTCAGATCTGCTATATATCCCTTTAATTGAATACTATGCTTCTTAAGCACTAAAAGATTCTGTCTTTTTCGGCAGAATACCTAAAACAATTGGTGTTGCTATCCCAATGAAAGCAACTTTCTTCATAACCTACACAATGGTTGATGGGTGGGCCGGTATTGCTGGAGAGATCCTAAGGTTGAAGCCACTAATACTCTTCCATTTGAAGAACTTTTTCTTGGTCAAAACTGAAAGGGATCGAGAAAAGGCGATGGATGCTGGAAGCCTCAATTTCAACACTGGAGAACCGCAGATACAATTATATTTCTTGTTGGGCCTTGTCTATGCTATAGTCACACCATTTCTGCTTCCTTTCATACTGGTGTTCTTTGCCCTGGCGTATTTTGTGTTCCGTCATCAGGTTATCTTTTTTTGCTTTTCAAGTCTTCTTAATCGATAAAGGATTTAATTCTTCAGATTGCACTGTTATACCGAGTCAAAATTGAAGAGGTTCACATGCATATGAAAGTCTACTTATAATGCGTGTAGTGCTAATGTAAAGATATCTTTAAAGTAGTTGTGTATGTTTAGCACAAGGCTTAATATCAGCAGTATTCTGATTGTGTTCCTTTCTTATAATACAGATTATAAATGTGTACCATCAAGAGTATGAAAGTGGAGCAGCATTCTGGCCAGATGTTCACGGACGTATAATATTCGCTTTGGTCTTCTCTCAGATATCTTTACTGGGATTGCTAAGTACAAAACGCGCTGCTCAATCAGCACCTTTTCTTATTGCCCTTCCAGTATTGACTTTATCTTTTCACTACTTCTGTAAAGGGCGCTACGAGCCAGCTTTCACCAGATATCCATTGCAGGTGTGTACAACAGGTTTACAATTAAAATGCTTCCTTATTAGTACTACAAATATAACGAGGTTGAGGTTCCTGAGAAAAATAAGTTCACATATAGTACTGTGCTCTGATTTACGTGTATTAATTTTCTCTGGATGAAGATAACTGTGTTGATCTCAAATGTAATTCATTAGCAAGAGAGCTGTTATAGTTGCATGGCATTATAAGGTTAAATCTCAAATTTTTTATTTTTTTTCTAAAAGCGATTTATGCTTTGGTCTTGTTGGATTTCAGGAAGCAAAGAGGAAAGATACTATAGAACAAGCCAAAGAATCCAAACTTAACTTGAAATACTACCTTCAAAAGGCTTATTTACATCCTGTTTTTAGAGGTGATGATGTAGATGACAATGAGGATGTCAACGATAAGTTGGAGAGTAATGATGTTGAGTTGATCCCAATGAAGCGTCATTCAAGAGGAAGTACTCCAGGACCAAGCAGGATAAGTGGCGCCAGTCAAGAGGAAATGCTCCAGCACCAAGAAGAATGAGTGCCAACTCTTCTACATCATTTTTTCGATTTTACTGACTGACCATACACAATAAGTGCTTTGTTTATTCTGGATGTGAGATTTTTACTCTTTGTACACAAGAGAGTTAAATGTAAATTGAGATCATGCCAATGTAGCTAATAAGTTTGGACATGCTCCTTCTTACTTGAATGAGCAAGAGTTGTCTGAGACCATATGTTACAGAGTTGATGATGGTTTTCCACAAAGATGTGAAGTTTGGTAGACTGGTCTTGTGCAAACTAAAACGTTCATGTACATTATGTTGTCTAAGACTGGTCAATGGACCGGAACCGGTTTTCCGGACCGGAATGAACCGATACCTGAACCCGTTGACCGGTATGTTGACCGGTATCGGGATGAACCGGACCGGAATTACTGGGATGATTCATCGGTTCCGTCCCGTTCCACTATATACCGGGATGGAACCGGAACGGACCGGGATGGAACGGGACGGAATTAACGGGACGATATTTTTTGGAATTACGAAAATATAATTTTTTTTATTTTTTAAGTATAAATTAATAGTTTTTAAATTTATACTATAATTTTTACTCAAGTTTATTTTAAAGATATTTTATTAATTTTTTTGTTGTTGTTAAGTTTGCAAGTAAAGTCTAATAAAGTTTTCAAAATTTAAATCTTTTGAAGTTTATACTATATAAGTTATTACTTATATTCATTAATATTTATTTTATAAGTTATATTTATAACTTGTATCTTGTAAATATTATATAAATAAAATTTGTAATTTTAAAAAAATTAAATTAAATATAAACTATATAAAATGTAAAATATAAAAAATTAATATATATTAAATAAACCGGACCGGAACCGGAATGAAACCGGAATGAACCGGTACCGGTACACCGGTACGAAATCACAGTTCCGTCCCATTTCGTGTACCGGTTCAGACTATCCCGTCCCGTCCCGTAGACAACCGAAACGGTACCGGTACGTCCCGTTCCGTTGACCAGTCTAATGTTGTCTGTTATTGTAGGATGTGTAATACATAAGAACTTCAATATGCATTTCCAATTATGGTTATAAGCTAGTCTCTTGAGACTCAGTGACTCATTCAATACATCCACTAGAACACTTATAAATGGGGGTTCAACATCGGTGAATGACAAATTAAAATGAGTGTATCTCTAAAACCATGCAAAGATAAATTTTGGGCCTAACTCAATTCCAAAAGTTGTATAAGTTAGTATAAAGAGAAGAATTCTCGTCTCTCTACCTGATGTGGGACTTCTTAACACAAAATATTACCATAATTATTTTTACTTTTTTTTTTAAAAAAGAAAAATACAGATCTCTTTCATATTTGTCTATTGGAGAAATTTAGATTTTTATGAATGGCATAATACATAAATATGTCCTTTAACTTGGTTTCGGATTACATTTATGCCTTTCAACTTTGGGTGTGCACAAGTAGACATTTAAACTTGCATAAAGTTCAACAAATAGACACACATACATGCCATTTTTTGTCCTACGTGGTGTCCTATGTGTATTGTGTGATGTAGACTCATGTGTTTATTTATTAAAAAGTTGGATAGTTAAAGTGCTTGTTTGTGCATTATGAAAGTTGGAGGTCAAAGTTAAAATTTGAAGCCAAATAAGATCCAATATATGTATTAGGCCTTTATGAATTGAAGATCCATCTTTTTTATACAATAACCTAAGTTTTGTTTAAGAAGAGATTTTCTTTCCATAGTTTTTATGGAAAAGGGTCAAAAAAACCCTTGAACTATTCGAAATAGCTCAAGTATACTCTTGAACTATATTTCGGCTCAAAAATACCCTTCCCCTCAAACAATATGGGTCAAAAATACCCTTCCCTTAGAACTTATGTATTTTGTGAAATCATTCTAAGGAAATGGAGAAATGAGGAAAAGGGGTTCTATGTTTTTCAGTGAAATCGTTTCTAAATTCTCGGAAAACGGAGAAAATTGAGGGAAATTAGGGATAAGTTTATTAGTCTACGTGGCATGAGTGGAACTCTATTGGCTCATGTGGCATGCCATGTAACTTCCCCATGGCATCTAAGTGACGTTTAACCGATTCTGATAATGAGAAGGGTATTTTTGACCCAATAGTTTTACGGTAAGGGTATATTTGAGCCGAAATATACTTCAAGGGTATATTTGAGCTATTTCTGATAGTTCAAGAGTATTTTTGATCCTTTTCCGTAGTTTTTATGATTTCTTTTATAATAGTTTTTCATATATAGGAATTTGTCGAGCCATATAAAAACACTTTTTTATTGTAATTTTAATTTATGAACAGAATGATTTGCAATAATATTAATTTCTTGGTTAATATTTCATTCTTATAATTTGGACCTAATTCAATCCCTAAATAAAGTCGAAACTTTAGCGCTGTGTAAGTGGCACGTCATAGGTATGTATATAGTTTAGATTCTCCCTTGTTTTACAAAAGAAGTAACAAACGAAAAAACTTTGTTTCTCTGAATGCATAATTTTGTTGTCTGTCTCATTGAATTATTCCCTTCAACCACCAATATCTCTGAATCTACACTCTAATTGACTCAATTATATAGAAAAATGCACTGATTGAGGCTTTATATAAGCCATGAAGAAGAAGGGGTTGACTCTAGGAGGGATATCGTGGTCAGCCTGGAAGCTACATGTAATTGTAATGTCCCTTACTCTCCCCATTGTTGTGTGTATGTTGCCTTTTCTTAGCCTCTATAGATTCTCACCATCACATTACTCCCAAATTCTTTCTTCTCGTAGATATCTCCATTCTATCTGGGAATCCACTGCCCTCCATAAAGGCCAACCCAATCCCAAAGTTGCTTTTCCCTTTCTAGCTTGATGTCATTTGCCTCTCGATTTTGTTTGGAAATGTTTCTTTTAGGTCAGAAAAGAATGAAGGATACTGCATAAGCTAGCTTTCAGGATTGAATTAGGCTGAATGTCTATTGTGTTAACATGGTGATTGATGTCCATGTTTTTTTTGATTTATAAATGTTGGATCCCTATATTATAATGTTCACACTTCAGATATTCTGTTAAATGTTGGGGTCTATATTGGTTGGTGATGTTAAGTAGTGCACATTTGTGAGAGAATAGATAACTATTTCTTGATTTTAGACAATTGAGTCTTATGCTTCTATAGTATTACACAAGGTAATGATAAGGTCTGTGCGTGTCTACACTTTACCCTCTCTTGGACCATTTTGTGGGATTTCATTCGGTATATTGTTGTTGTTGTTGTTGCTAGTGTTGTGTTATTCCAACTTCTATTTTAGTTATGAGGTTTAAGGATTGTATGTTTCTACATTAAAAATCTTATCGTTTTATCTTGAATGTATCTTCCCTTTTTCTTCAATTCATATATGGTCTTTTAATGGATTAGGGAAAATTTCATGTAAAAATTAGTAGATGCTTTAATTTCCAGTTTCTGAGTAGTTTTTATTTTGTTGGAATATGTGCGTCCACTACCAGTTAACGGACCAAGTCTCTTGACACAACAAAAACAGTGCAGAAGATTAAACAATATGAAGAATACAGCACAAACAGTTTATGTGGAAACCTCCTTTCTCAAGGGAGTAAAACCACGACATGTCACACAGGATTTTCAACCGTTTTCACTAATCTTCACAAGCAAAAGTGAAACCCGATTACAACAACGTGAGAAAAATCTATTAATCTCACAACCAAGGAATAATTTTACTGCTTGAAGATCCTAAGCGATTTTACTCTGCCCAGTAAGCTATCACCACTAGACAACTTAGAATACAACTAAACAACACACAGGTTGCCCACTAAATTACCACGCTCCAGACGACTTAGGATTTTTACTATGCAACACACAAGGTTGCCCACTAATTAGTTTGAATCAACTAACTTAGACTTTTCAACAAATCAAAGAATCTGAATCCTTTATATATCAGGAACAGATTTACAATGTAAGCATGAAAGAAATAATCCTAAGACAACTAAGTAGTTTGCAGCTTTATCAGGTCCCTGTTGCTCTTAGGATGATCCTTCTTGAAGATGGCCTTTGATTATTAAACTTTTGGATTTTTGAAATCCAAAACTTTTGTTTGCCAAAACTTGTGTTTGTGTTGTTGGAGAAGAGACTATATTCAAATGGACACAAACTGTTGAGACAAGGCTATTGGTTGAGAGTCTGCTGTCATAAAAAGTTGTGCACCAACTCCTCAAACTTGGCAGCTTTGACAGCTGTCTTTTCATCCTTTTCACGTCGCAATCTTGCGGGGACCAGGTCCCTTACAAAATTCTTTGTGAGTTCTTGAAAAGTCCAACCTCTTCCATTCTGTTTGGTTCAGTACGCTGGCACCTCATCTACCACTGACAGGACAACTTTACAGTTGTACACCATTTTCTATCAGATGGAAAGAACTCTGCCTGGGACCATGTCCCTGCATTTGTGAGATACTGAAACATACAATCTCGTCCGCTCTTCTTATTGGTGTAGGACACTGCACTTTTCACCTACCACCTGACATGTCAACTTTTACGACTGTACCCCATTTGTATCTTGATGAGAGAACTCTGTAAGGGACCAGGTCCCTGCCTTTATGAGGATCATCAAACACCTAGAATATAACATTTTCCCCCTTTTTAATGATAGCACACAAATATACCTCACACTGAGTTTATCATTCATATCATTGTCAGCAGTTCCAATAACAAGGATCTGGTTCGTTGTTAGATCGATAAGTTTGTTAAATCATCAAAACTTCATATCAAGTTCGAGCTATCATCTTAACTCTGCTTCGAACTAACATTTTCCCCCTTTTTGATGATAACATACTTATTCACCAGTTCCTCTTATCAAAAAGAATTCTTAGGGTAACTAGAGTTTAATCATCTTGAAGTTTGTCAACTCATCAAAATATCAACATAGCATTTTTATCCTTTTTGATGATGACATACTTATTCATCAGTTCCCCTATCAAAAATTATTATTGGGGTAACTAGAGTTTAATCATCCCCAAAATTTGTCAAATCATCAAAACATCAACATATCCTCTTCCCCTTTTTGATGATGACAAACATCTTCTTCACCCTATCGACAGGACAAGGTCCCCGTCAGGTAGCAAGCAACAAGCATTTGTCCCCCCTATCAGTTTGACCTATCTCTTAAAGTAGCTACCGTTGATTTCTCTTATCGATGTGACTATGTCTTCTTCAAGCAGTTATAACACTATTGATCTCATACCTTACCTTAACAACTTTCCCCCTTTTGACATCATAAAAAGGGGTTAAAGCAGTAAACCAAGTTGACAGAAATACGGTTCTTGCAAATTCATGGCCACTTGGGCAGCACTTTGATAAAGTTCCAGGTCCCTCTCTGTAGTTTGAATGTCATTGCCTAGATTTGTCCTGACCTCCCTTTTCCTTCATCCCCTTTTCCATGTGTGTATACCTATAAAAGGTATGAAATTGAACTTGCTAAAACAAACATAACTGAAAATCAAGGATATCTGCTCCCTATTCATAATCATGAAAGAGTTAATTGCTTCAAGCATGATCCATTCAAGAATGTTTCAGCATTCCCAACATCAGATTGATTATCTCAGTCAGATCCTTTTAACAACTTCAAGATATTGCTTGGTCCACAAGAGTTAAACCCATCAAGATGCACTTGCTAAATTCTCTACCTCAATTGATGAAAGAGCAATTGAATATTGCATTTTAATTCCCCATGAGTAAAAGATCATCTTGTAATAGAAGCCATTTCTGGGGTACTCTTTCCATCAACTAGATACCCAGCACAACATCACCATGTACGCGGACTCAAACTGTCTCCTGCTGGACAAAATAGGACCAGGTCCCCTGTATTCTTTAAAATTCTTCAAATTCTACTAGTAGCCTTCAAATGTGATTTCTTTGTACATGAGTCGAGTCTTTGAACCCGGTTCATCAACATCTAGCTTCAAGTTAGTGCCCAAAAAGTATGAATTGTCCAGATACCCATAATATGAAACCTTTTTCAGTAGCTTCTTTAATCTGGTACCAGGTCCCTTTCTTTGTTCAGACAATAATTGCCCTGATCACACTGTTCAATCTTCTTCTCTTTAGATAAGTTACTGTGAGTACACACTAGTCCTAACTTAGGACTTTAGTGAAGATTTTCAAGACACTCGATCTTCCATTTTGCTTGCAAAACAAATCATGATGACATTGCGTTTCTGTAACATTTTCTTGACTTGAAGTATGTTAAGCCATTTGAGAAGCTCACAAATGTATTTTTCTTGACGACCAACGGTACCTTTTGAGTTTTGCTGAACCTATAGCTCTAAGATGAGTTCTCTCATCGTGATCATTTAGAAACGACTAACCATTAATGTGACAAACTCTTTACACAATAATTCAAAAGATATCTACAAAGATGAATTCATTGATATACAATTGAACGATCAACAACTCCTTTCCTAGTGTATTCAAAGAAAGGGTTTTTGACTTACCTCACTTGAAGCCATTGTTAAAAAGGAACTTGGACAACCTATCAGCTTGTTGGGAATCTAGTTGTCGTACATTGCTTCTTGCAAACTGAGCTTGATAAGTTTCTTCATTTTCACCTTCAGCACTCACATTATCAGTTTGAACTGCATCATATATGTTCAGCATTGTCTAGAGGACCAGGTCCCTCATCAGGTTCATCATTTACATCATCTTCTGTGAGATTGCTGGATTCATGAAGAGGATGTTCTTCAGTAAGCTCACTATTTAAACTATCTCTCTGATTCTGAAGCAACTCTTCTATCTCATAAACCTACTTGCATATGAATAAAATGACAATTTTCTAATCTAAGTTATATGAACAAGCCCACTGTATTTTAAAGGTAAATGATTTACGTTTTTTCCATCCAAGTTATATAATCTATTTTTACACTATTTCTGAATCTACATGATTTTGGTTTTTCAATTCCAGCACATCACTTCTTATTGAAGTAGAGGACATAAAATCTTACAAATATTACTCAAACTGACCATATAATCCAAAAATGGAAAAATTATGAATGTGCCTATTCCAAATCAAATAAAGTTATCTAAAATAAAATTAACTATGTCTTATCTTAAAAGCTCAATAATCTATTAAAGGAAAATTATAAGATACTTTAATGGAAAAAATATAACTCATGTACCTTTAAAATTGGAAAAAATTAAAAAAATATATAACTTATTGGGGAGGAAAAATGTAACTCATGTATCATTAAAATCGAGTCAAAATATATTTAAAGGATTGTTAATCTCTAAACAAAATACATAATAGGAAATTCATTTATATACTTTGAATAAACATGGAATAAAAATCAATATCATCACCTATAAAGTAAGCAAATTTTTTCACCAAGTTTCTCAAACCTATTATGTCAAGCCATCTTCATTCACCAAACCAATTTCTAATGACACAAAATTAATATTGTGCGCAGAGAAAAAACTCAACAGAAGGTGATAGTATATAAAAGTAAAATGCTTAGTAGCTTTCAAAAAGATATGAGCAAGTGTTGTCGATGAAGCACACAAATTTTCTATTAAAATTGGAGCACATGTTGTTATTATGGCTTATTCCCCGGCTGCCACACCATTTATTTATGATTTCTCCAACATCTTTGAATAAATAAATAAGATCCTCAATCATGTATAGGCTTTTGTAGTCAAAGGGGGTCATTGATTTGTTTGCCTTTAAAAAAGGGTTTATCTATTTCCATTTATCTTATTTATTATTAGTTAAGAGAAATTATCACCTACTTTATGAGTGATCATTTCTCGTACCTAATACTAAGTAAGATAAAGCAAGTAGATAAATCCTTGTTTAAAGACATTTAAATCAATGACCCCATTTGACCGCAGAAGCCTTCACATCATTGAGGAACTTATTTATGGTGTCAAAGCTGCCCGAGGAATTGTACACATATGGTACGCCACCCTGGGATTAAGAAACAATAGCAACATGTGATCCTTTATAAATAGAAAGGTCGTGTGTTTCCTTGACAACACTTGCCCATAACTTTTTGAAAGTTACAAAGAGTTTTGCTTTAGATAATATGACCTTATGTTGAGTCTTATGTCGGTGCATAATCTGAATTTGTGCTATTACAAAAGTGTTTGGTGAATTAATATGGCTTGAAATAATAAGTTTGAGAAGCTTTGTCAAGAAATTTGTGCACTATATAGGTGACGATATGGGTTTTGTTATTTCGTGGCTAAGTTAAATATATAAATGAGTTTCTTATTATGTTTTTTTCTTTGAGATTACAATCTACAAGATATATTTTGATTCCAATTTTAAAAATACACGAGCTACGCTTTCTCCATTCATCTTCCAATTTTAATTTTTTTCAAAGTTTAAAGGTACACGAGTTACATTTTTTTCATTAAAGTAGTTCCCAATTTTGTTTTAATATACTACTCTGCTTTCAATATAGGATATTCTTAAAATATAAATTTATTTTGAGTAGGCACTGTAACAATTCAAAAATTAAATTGAATAAATAGGTACTTACGGTGATTTAATTATTAATTAAAAATCTGAAATTTTAAGGGCATAATGGTCCTTTCACGTGTTAATTAAAATAAATCATATTTGTATTAAGTCTTGAATTTAGTCTCCTAATCCTAATAACACTCTATCTCCGTCTCACGTTCTCCATCTCTCTCTCTCTCTCGTTGGTTTTTGCCAAAAATAATTTCAAGAACTGAAAATACATCAAGAGTTATTCACACTTGAAGAACTCACATTTTTAAGTAAAAGACAAAGTAATCAAAACGTCAAGTCTAAGAGAGGTTCGTCGAGTGAGGTGTACGTTGAAGTATATTGGGATTGGTTTGGAGGAGTTTCCGGGCAGCAACATCAGCGTTTGAACATCTATTAAGGTATGGAATCTATTCTCTCTTGGTCCCTTTCCCAAGAGACCCCTTATGGTTCAGAATATTCATTCCGAAAACTAGGATTGTTCCCCGTTGCATGTCCCTTTCACTAGCTCCTATTAAATCACAGGTTGGTTATGTTTGCTGGTAGAAAGCTAGGGATCAAAAATGTTTTCGTTATGTTTATGTGTTTATATGTATGTTTAGAATTATGTGAATCATGTTGATGTTCCCGAAAATGTCACAACGTGTGTATGTGTGTGTCGCCATGGCTATTGTTCAGGGTTTAGGATTTGAAATGGCATAATAGTTCTTTATATTCATGTACACATGTTGATGTAAATGTGATGTTCATATGAGTTGAAATGTGGCTGATTTGAGGGATAATCTCTTGTCTAAACGAATCCATGAAAACGCACCTAAAACGTTCCACATGCACTACGAAATTCCCCTAAGAACTAAGGTGTAACTTGATAAAAGGATGCTGAAAAATTAAAAGGAAATTTCCAGCTTCTAGTGATGAATTTCGGTCAGCAAAGAGGGTTCAAAATGTCGAAAAAAATGAATCAAAACAAGTGAGGTCATGGAGTATTGAACCCGTGACCTCACCATGTTAAAAACCATGAAAATAGAGAAGTAAAAATAAATGTGGAGAGTGGGGATATAGCCCACAACCTCCCTATTGTAGCAATTTTAATTCTCAAAATCAAAGGGGTTGTGGGGGCTCGAACCCCCAACCTTTCGGTTTATTAATAGTAAAATTAAAATAGAAAATTATCCTTTAATGTAAATATTGAGATTTAAATTAGAATTTTCATTAAAATAGAAAATTAATTCTTTCATGTTAAGATTTAATTTAGAATTCTAATTAAAATAGAAAATTAATTCTTTCATGTAAATATAGAGATTCAATTTAGAATTCTAATTAAAATAGAAAATTAATTCTTTCATGTAAATATTGAGATTTAATTTAGAATTCTAATAAAAAATAGAAAATTAATTCTTTCATGTAAATATTGAGATTTAATTTAGAATTCTAATTAAAATAGAAAAAATTATTTCTTTCATGTAAATGTTGAGATTTAATTTAAAATTTTAATTAAAATAGAAAATTAATCCCTTCACGTAAATGTTGAGATTTAATTTAGAATTCTAATTAAAATAAAAAATTAATCCCTTCATGTAAATGTTGAGATTTAATTTAGAATTCTAATTAAAATAGAAAATTAATTATTTCATAAAAAAGTTGAGATTTAATTTAGAGTTCTAATGTTAAAAATATTAGAAATAAAATCAATGAAAAATATAAATGATATCCAAGTGATTCAAGATTTGAGTTCTTGTGCCCAAACCTCCGTATTGATACATAAGTCATACGTGAGTAAAATATTCAAGAATAATGCCATCTACTTAGATCAAAAATCAAGATCTTGGCATATATACAAGTTACATAAGGGTTGTAATACATAATCTTAGGAAAGTAAGAATCACTTAGCGAACTATGAATAAAGCCCCATGTCTTGTACGCATAGACACATAAGTCTAACATACGTTCAAAAATAAGTGAAGCTAAGATATAGTAATGCAATGATGAATCTTATAAGGGTTAAGTACGAATGTAAGCTACACTAACTGGCCAAGTGCATTGGCATATGATGAGATGTACTATGAAATGAAGAAATGAACATTCACGTAAGAAGAGGTGAGTAACCATGAAAACAAAGGTGCTAATAATGAAGAATGTGGTGACATTCATGATGTGAGGATAATGTATATGATGAGAGCAATCTCAAATGAGCCTAAGTAAATATTACCAATACGTACTCACCAATGAGAGTCTAAGATAATGAAGAGACTAGTCTCTATGAACACTATAATAAAAATATTGAGTTTAAAACACTAAATACTAATGATGAGATGAGAAATCATCTAATGAGTTATGTTGTCCTCATACTAGAAGCTAGCTTCCATAATGTATGAGTTGAATGTAATGGAACTTTATACTGAGCACCGATAGGCTAGCTATAAGCAGTGATGCCTTTTTTCGGGAAGGGCGGAGGTGCACGTAACTCTCATGAAATGAGACTGTCCGGCTTTCCGGGTATGGTTCTCGATACATCTCCTAGTATTTGAACCTATACTGCCAATATAGGGTTCTGGCGGGGTTAAATTCCCATATACGCTAGCATGTTATTGAGTCACTTTAGCCGGTGATTCCAGCTCTTTTCGGTGTGGGGGAGACACTGGATTTCATGATGCTCAAATGATCTATGTCAGTTAAAGTTAAAGTTCCCAATGAATGAATGAGGCCACCCTCAAATGATTCATATAAAGAAATGAATGATACCGAAGGTGTTAGGATAGGATCATCAAGAGGTGAGCTAGATTCAGGTAATGACATTAGGTTATTCCTAATCATTTCACAACAAAACCGATAAAAGTCTTAAACTACATCCTAGGTATAGCTGGTGTTCACACTGGACTATGAATGAACTTAAATGGGGTACGTATGAATGAATGAAACAGACCCTGTGTTTTCTAAAGAAGGCTCCCTAGTTGAGGTCCCATATGTTGAGCCCTCATTTTGGAAAATCTTAAGGTCAAGTCCATGATAAGAAGGTCTCATGCCATATGAATAAATAATATGAAAGAAGCTATGTGTTATATATTATGTGCTATATGAAGGTGTTATGTGTTGTGTGCCATACGATAATTATAATGATGCATGTCACTCTCGTGACATAACTTTCCCAATCTCAATTTGGCAAGTCCACTGACTAGACTTCCAAAAATCATGTCGTCAGGTAAAAGCTATTCTTTCTAATGTATGTCCCTGGTGTGTGCTTGCACATATCCATACTTAGTACAAGTGTTACTAATTCCATACAAACATCCACTTTTAGGTCCAGGCACAGGTGGACTATAGAGCTATAGGTTTGTTGTTCCAGCTATCCGGACGTCAACATTCATCCGGAGTTTGGTAGGTCCTCACGCTTTTGAGGATGCTACTATTTTAAATTCTAGCGTAGTTTTAGAGTTGAGCTAGTGGAGCATGTTCAACTAGTGTTTCTTTCCTGCTTTGGTTCAGATTTTGTATTGGTGCTATTTTGGCTGATAAACAATTAATACTTAATGAATTATTTTATTCAGTTGGTTATCTCTCAATGGTTAGATGGTTGATGATGAACGATTATGAAATATTAAGAATATTTAGCATGTATTATTAAAGAATAAATTTTTTTAAATTTTTCGCTAAAATTAACCTATGTAAAGTAAGAATGACGTAAGTAGGCTTGTTTGTGACCTCTGAGAGGTAAACGACGCCGGTCTCGTCTGTGGCCAAGATTTCGGTCGTTACAAAGTTGGTATCAGAGCCCTAGGTTATATTCCGAGAATAATCAGTTCACATCAACCACATTGAGTAGTTTCTAAGTCATGGTAGTGAAGTGCACCACTATCCTTGATTAGAGACTGCATGATGCTTAGGAAAAATTTCCCTTCTTCTGATTTTATCGTGATTTTCCTAATATCTGAATTCTTTGTGTTATGAACGTGTCTAACATCAATCCTTGTTGTTTTCAGAGAATGAACACTTGGTGATCTAAGGGTCTGAGGATGGGAAGGGTAGCAGCTAGGGGTAATCAGAATCAACCCCAAGCTCCAGTTAAAGGTGTGGACATGCTAGTTAACCCAGCTGGGTTGACTGATGCTGAGGTGAGTGCATCTCTAGCCTAGATGGCACAGAACATCACGATGCAGGATCAGGCTATGACTACCCAAGTCAACCGGTAGGATGTTCAGAGGGAGAACCCACCGGTTCGCAGCATGGCTGACTGATTGCGAGATTTCACGATGATGAATCCTCCTATATTCACAGGGGCTAAGACTTCAGAGGATCCTGAGGAGTTTATAGACGAGGTGCATAAGATCCTGGTGGCCATGGGGACCATTGATATTGAGAAGGCTGAGCTGGCTTCCTACAAACTCAAGGATGTTGCACAGACTTGGTGCAAGATGTGGCAAGATGGTCGTGTCCTAGGTGGAGTGCCAGTCACATGGGAGTTGTTCAAGACAGCATTTCTGGAAAGATTTTTCCCCAGAGAGATGAGGGAGGCCAAGGTTGAGGAGTTGATTAACCATAAACAAGGGTCTATGACGGTCAGGGAGTATTCCCTGAAGTTTTTGAAACTATCAAGGTATGCTACTTTTCTTGTGTCTAACAGCAGAGACGAGATGAGTAGATTGTTGACAGGAATTGCTGAGGATCTCGACGAGGAATGTAGGGAAGATATGCTGCATGACATCATGGTTTCCAGGCTTATGGTCCATGTCCAGCAAGTGGAGGAAAACCGAAAGAGGAAACACACTAGGGTAGGGAACAAGTCAAGGCAAGCTGAGGAGAATTTTTCAGGGAAGAGTAGTACTGAAATCAGGGATAAGCCCAGGTTTAAGAAGGGACTCTTTCACCAAGGGGAGTCAAGTTCATCCAAGGGTCGCCATAATAGGAATTCTGAGTCCAGAGTTAAGAGAAACAATGAAGTAGATACACCTCAAGAGAGACCACCTTGCAGAAAGTGTGGCAAACTACATGGAGGAGAGTGTATGAGGGGCATTAATGCTTTCTATAGTTGTGGAAAACCGGGTAACATGGTGAAGGATTGTTTGATTAGGAGAAGTCAAGAACAAGGGAAGGACAGAGTTCTGTCTAATGGTCCAAGTGAAGAGGCTCCAAGGAGGCAACGATTCTTCGCACTCAAGTCTAGGGGTGCAGGGGAAGGCACTTTTGATGAAGTCTCGGGCGAGTAGCCTTATTTAGTCTATCATGTATTTGACTGTGTGTGGTGTGTATGCACTAGTATGAGGTTAGACTTCCTACTCGTAAGGCTTTAGTTCCTTATCTCTTCGTATTTGTTTCTATTGGCTAATTGTACATAGCGATTAAGTTATGATCGGATTGGCATTACGATGTGTAATGGTTGTGTCATTCGGGGACGGATGTTCCTAAGGGGGGGGGGGGGATAATGTAACGATCCAAAAAAAATTAAATCGAATAAATAGGTACTTAAGGTGATTTAATTATTAATTAAAAATCTAAAATTTCAAGGGCATAATGGTCCTTTCACGTATTAATTAAAATAAATCAGATTTGTATTAATCTAAATTAAATCCTATTTAACTAAGTCTTGAATTTAGTCTCCTAATGCTAATAACACTCTATCTCCCTCTCACGTTCTCCATATCTATCTCTCTCTTTCTCTCGTTGGTTTCTGCAAAAAATAATTTAAAGAACTGAAAATACATCAAGAGTTATTCACACTTGAAGAACTCACAAGATTTTTTAAGTAAAAGACAAAGTAATCAAAACGTCAAGGCTAAGAGAGGTTCGTCGAATGAGGTGTACGTGGAAGTAAATTGGAAGTGGTTTGGAGGAGTTTCTGGGCAGCAACATCAGCGTTTGAACATTGATTAAGGTATGGGTTCTATTCTCTCTTGGTCCCTTTCCCTAGAGACCCCGTAAGGTTCAGAATATTCATTCCGAATACTAGGATTATTTCCCGTTGCATGTCCCTGTCACTAGCTCCTATTGAATCATAGGTTGGTTATGTTTGCTGGTAGAAAGCTAGGGATGAAAAATGTTTTCGTTATGTTTATGTGTTTATATGTATGTTTAGAATTATGTGACTCATGTTGATATTCCCGAAAATGTCACGTGTGTATGTGTGTGTCGCCATGGCTATTGTTCAGGGTTTAGGATTCAAAATGGCATAATAGTTCTTTATATTTCATGTACACATGTTGATGTAAATGTGATGTTCATATGAGTTGAAACGTGGCTGATTTGAGGGATAATCTCTTGTCTAAACTAATCCAAGAAAACGCACCTAAAACGTTCTAAATGTACTACGAAATTCCCCTAAGAACTAAGGTGTAACTTGATAAAAGGATGCTGAAAAATTAAAAGGAAATTTCCAGCTTCTAGTGATGAATTTCGGTCAGCAAAGAGGGTTCAAAATGTCGAAAAAAATGAATCAAAACAAGTGAGGTCATGGAGTATTGAACCCGTGACCTCACCATGTTAAAAACCATGAAAATAGAGAAGTAAAAATAAATGTGGAGATTGGGGATTGAACCCACAACCTCCCTATTGTAGCAATTTTAATTCTAAAAATCAAAGGGGTTGTGGGGGCTCGAACCCCCAACCCTTCGGTTAATTAATAGTTAAATTAAAATAGAAAATTTATCCCTTCATGTAAATATTGAGATTTAAATTAGAATTTTAATTAAAATAGAAAATCAATTCTTTCATGTTGAGATTTAATTTAAAATTCTAATTAAAATAGAAAGTTAATTCTTTCATGTAAATATGGAGATTTAATTTAGAATTCTAATTAAAATATAAAATTAATTCTTTCATGTAAATATTGAGATTTAGTTTGGAGTTCTAATTGAAAATAGAAAATTAATTCTTCATATAAATTTTGAGATTTAATTTAGAATTATAATTAAAATAGAAAAATTTATTTCTTTCATGTAAATGTTGAGATTTAATTTAGAATTCTAATTAAAAAAAATTAATCCCTTCACAAAAATGTTGAGATTTAATTTAGAATTCTAACTAAAATAGAAAATTAATCCCTTCATGTGAATGTTGAGATTTAATTTAGAATTTTAATTAAAATAGAAAATTAATTATTTCATGAAAATGATGATATTAAAGTTCTAATGTTATAAATATTTGAAATAAAATCAATGAAAAATATAAATGATATCCAAGTGATTCAAGATTTGGGTTCCCGTGCCCAAACCTCCGTATTGATACATAAGTCGTACGTGAGTAAAATATTCAAGAATAATGCCAGCTATTTAGATCAAAAATCAGATCTTGGCATATATACAAGATACATAAGTCTTGTAATACATAATTTTTGGAAAGTAAGAATCACTTAGCGAACTATGAATAAAGCCCCATGGCTTGTATGCATAGACAAATAAGTCTAACATACATTTAAAAATAAGTGAAGCTAGGATATATGTAATGATATGATGAATCTTATGAGGGTTAAGTACGAATGCAAGATACACTAAATGGCCAAGTGCATTGGCATGTGATGAGATGAACTATGAAATGAAGAAATGAACATTCACGTAAGAAGAGGTCAATAACTATGAAAAACAAAGGTACTAATAATGAAGAATGTGGTGGCAATCATGATGTGAGGATAAGGTATATGATGAGAGAAATCTCAAATGAGCCTAAGTAAATGTTACCAATACGTACTCACCAATGAGAGTCTAATATAATGAAGAGACCAGTCTCTATGAACACTCTAATGAAAATATTGAGTTCAAAACACTTAATACTAATGATGAGATGAGAAATCATCTAATGAGCTATGTTGTCCTCATACTAGAAGCTAGCTTCCATGAAGTATGAGTTGAATGTAATGGAACTTTATACTGAGCATCGATAGGCTAGCTATGAGCGGTGATGCCTTCTTTCGTGAAGGGCGGAGGTTCACGTAACTCTCATGAGATGAGACAGTCTGGCTTGCCGGGTATGGGTCTCCATACATCTCCTAGTCTTTGAACCTATATTGCCAATATAAGGTTCTGGTGGGGTTAAATTCTCATATATGCTAGCATGTTATTGAGTCACTTTAGACAGTGATTCCACCTCTTTTCGGTGTGGGGGAGACACTGGCTTTCATGATGCTCACATGATCTATGTCGGTTAAAGTTAAAGTTCCCAATGAATGAATGAGGCCAACCTCAAATGAATCGTATAAAGAAATCAATGATACCGAAGGTGTTAGGATAGGATTATCAAGAGGTGAGCTAGATTCAGGTAATTACATTAAGTTATTCCTAATCATTGCACATCAAACCCGATGAAAGTCTTAAACTACATCCTAGGACAACATAGCTCATTAGATGATTTCTCATCTCATCATTAATATTAAGTGTTTTGAACTCATACTAGAAGCTAGCTTCCATGATGTATGAGTTGAATGCAATGGAACTTTATACTGAGCATCGATAGGCTAGCTATGAGTGGTGATGCCTTCTTTCGTGAAGGGCGGAGGTTCACGTAACTCTCATGAGATGAGACTGTCCGGCTTGCCGGGTATGGGTCTCCATACATCTCCTAGTCTTTGAACCTATATTGCCAATATAGGGTTCTGGCGGGGTTAAATTCTCATATACGCTAGCATGTTATTGAGTCACTTTAGCGAGTGATTCCACCTCTTTTCAGTGTGGGGGAGACACTGGCTTTCATGATGCTCACATGATCTATGTCGGTTAAAGTTAAAGTTCCCAATGAATGAATGAGGCCAACCTCAAATGAATCGTATAAAGAAATCAATGATACCGAAGGTGTTAGGATAGGATTATCAAGAGGTGAGCTAGATTCAGGTAATGACATTAGGTTATTCCTAATCATTGCACATCAAACCCGATGAAAGTCTTAAACTACATCCTAGATATAGCAGGTGTTCACACTGGCCCATGAATGAACTTAAATGAGGTACGCATGAATGAATGAAGCGACTCTTTGTGTGCTAAAGAAGGCTCCCTAGTTGAGGTCCCATATGTTGAGCCCTCATTTTGGAAAGTCTTAAGGTCAAGTCCATGATAACAAGGTCTCATGGCATATGAATGAATAATATGAAAGAAGTTATGTGTTACATGTTATGTGCTCTATGAAGGTGTTATCTGTTGTGTGCCATAAGATAATTATAATGATGCATGTCATTCTCATGGCATAACTTTCCCAATCTCAATTTGGCAAGTCCACTGACTTGACTTCCAAAAATTATGTCGTTAGGAAAAAACCAATCTTTCTCGAGAGAGAGCTTGAATCTCAAAAGGTGGCGGTGGTTAGAATTACTCAATGATTATGACTCGAGTATTCTTTACCACACAATTAAGGCTAATGTGGTTGGTGATGCCTTAAATATGTTGATTAAGGAAGCACTTCCCATGTTAAAGAAGGAAAGGAGAGTTAGCAAAAGATATGCACAGACTTGCACTCTTGGGAGTCTGACTTATTGATTATATAGAAAGAGAAATATTGGTGACGAATGGATTTGAGTTCTCATAAGTGTCAGAAGTTCAAGAAAAACAAGACCAGGATTCTAATTTTGTTGAATTGAAGGCTAAGAATCATATGCAAAAAGTAATAGCTTTTGAGCAAAGGTGAGTTCATGTATTGAGGTGTCAAGGTTGATTGTGTATATCAATGGTGGACTGACTTGAAGATAAGATCATGGAGGAAGCTCATAGATATAGATATTACATTTATTCGGGTTCCACAAAGATTTATCGCGATTTGAGAGGGGTGTATTGGTGGAGTAGCATGAAGAAGGGCATTGCATATGTTATTGCTAAGTTTACAAATTTCCAACAAGTTTAAGTAGGAAAACCAAAGTCCCGTGGTTTGGCTCAGAATATATAACTTTCAAAAAAGAAATAGGAGAAAGCTTAACATGGAGTTTATCACATGCTTACCAAGGTCTTTCAGGCAACATGATTCTAGTTGGGCGGTTTTCGATAGACTGACAAAATCAACTCACTTTTTGCAGCTAAAGACGAACCATTTGACAAAAGATTATGCTAAGAAGTAACTTATAGATATGGTAGGAGTTCATGGGGTTCCGGTCTTCATTATTTCATATAAAGGTGCATAATTTACTGCGTAGTTGTTGAAATCTTTTAAGAAAGGCTTGGGTTCAAAGGTGAATTTAAGTACTGACTTTCATCCTCAGACTAAAGGGAAAACGGAGAGCATTATTTATACATTAGTAAAATATTTTTAGAGCTTGTGTGATTGATTTCAAAGTGAATTGGGATGACTACCTCTCATTGAGTTTTCTTACAGCAACAGTAATCACTCTAGCATCCAAATGGCTCTATATGAAACTCATTATGGGATAATATTTAGATCTCCTAATGGATGATTTGAAGTGGGTGGAGCAGGGTTGATAGGACCAAATTTAGCTCACCAAGCTAGTGGAAAGGTGAAAGTTATTCAAGAATGGTTGAAAATGGTACAGAGTTGTAATAAATAATACACTTATGTTAGTAGAAGGGTGTTAGAGGTTGAGATATATATTATTGCATTTACTTGAAAGTTTTACCCCTAAAGGGTGTTATGAGTTTTTGTAAGAAGGGGAAGCTTATCCCTCGGTATGTTGGTCCTTATAGAATTTCCAAGAAGATTGTCTAAGTAGCTTATGAGTTGGAGCTACAACACGAGTAAGCAACGTTTCATCCAACGTATCATGTCTTCATGTTAAAGAAGTGCATGGGTGATCCTGCATTGATATTTCCAACTGAAGATATTGGAATCAACGATAACTTGCCTAATGAGGATATTCATAGTGCAAATTCTAGATCGGCATGTTTGCAAGTTGAGAAAAAAAGAGGACGCACACGTCAAGGTCCTTTGGAGGAACCAATATATTGAAGAAGATACTTGGGAAGAGAAGAGGACATAAAAAAGATATATCCAAATCTTTTTGAATTCATTGAAAATTCATAACAATGTACTATTGTTCTTCTTAATACTACATAATTTTAAGTGAGCATGCTGTTTGGTTGCATTTACTTGTGGGTGTTTAAACTTGATGTTTCTAGGCTAAGCCTAATAAGAGTAATCTCCTTCGAAGACGAATGTTCCCAAGGGGGAGATATTGTAACATCATGCAACTACAATGAATTAGAAAGAATTTTAAAATCTTGAAATAGTAAGTTTTTGAAAGTGTAAGGAAATCTAGATATTTTAAAGTAAGTTAAAAGTGAGTTTTTTTTGTCAAATTCAAATGACCATAACTCCTAGATCAGGATGAGTTAGGTGTAGTTCCATATATGGTTGGAAATATCTTGGAATGATCTTCCCAATTCCGCCAAGTTTGCGCGATTCTAAAGTTTAAATGAGTGTGTTATTCCTTTCGGAAGTTGGATTAAAAAAAGTCTAATATGGATTTGAGAAGGGCAAATTAGTCTTGTACTTACCTAATTATATTAATTCGCTTTTAGGAATTTATTTGGGTAAAGTAAGATTTTGTTCACCAACGCACCAATCATTCCTCAATTCAGTGAAATAATATTTGTTTTATAAAGAAATACTTTGACTTCTTGATTAAATTCGTTTGAATTCTTGTGGGTTGTTTGATTGAAGTTTTTTGAGGTTTTATCCATGTTTCCGGGTGTATTGTAGGCTTGAATCTATTATATATTAATATTAATAATGATCTTAATTGTTTGGGGAAAGAATAATGGAAATTTAGAAGGCTTATATATGAAAAACGCAAAGAAAATTCCGGGTTTTTCTAGTCAAAGCTTAAGGCGCCACACCTGCCAGAGCGCCACGAAAGTCCCTCTAACTTCTGTCCTCTGGCGCGTCGTTCCAGACAGAGTGCCCCAATTTCTCTTCTAAGTTTGAGGGTTGGCACCCCCCACCTGTCAGAGGCCAAGGACGCCAATTCTCCCCGTTCTTCCCCCATCTTTGCTAACTAGTTCTTTAGTGATATATCTATGTTTCCTAGTTGATTTCAACACTCTAAGATATACTGAAACATCATTAAATCATCAATAAATAAGAGATTATAAACCTTGAATTCATAATCCAATTAAAGAAAAGTTAAGCTCAAAGTCAAAGAAGTGAAGAGTCAAGTCTAAAAGTTAAGAAGCAAGTCAAATCAAATTTCTCAAAAGTTTTCAAGAGTCTTTAACAATGTTTTGATTTTGTCTTTAGGCGAAATCGTCTGGTGGACCCTTTTTATATTCTGAACTCTTCTACTTATACATTTGTCATCTGAACCCTTAAACTCAATTGAAATGAGACTTTTAATCCCTTTCGACCATGAGTGTAGCTCCTTCTCCTTTATATAATTGACATGCCATGTCCACATCACATATACTAATGCCCATCATAATTATTTCAAAACTATTTTTTACAAATTATTAACCAATATTATTTAATAAAATATAAAATAATAATATATTAATTTATTATTGACATTTCTAATTCTCCCTATTTTCACTATTTCACGACAAAAAGAAAGTCATCGCTGGTGTCGTCACCATTTTTACCATCGAGTTACATATACTTTCTCCCTCAAGTAGCAATTTGGAGCCTCGCCATGGTCAATGAAATTTGAAAAGGCCATTAAGGCAGATATTGTAATCTTCTCAGCAATAACCGAAGGCAAATTGGACAAATCATGTCAATTTCTTCATAATCCAAAACCAGCAGCACCATTCTTCGTCTCCTCCACATTCTTTTCACCATTCCTACAGACCGTTCTTCCAATTAAACTTATCTTGGCTTTATAAGATGATTCAGTACCACCATCGGCATTTGACATTAATCATGATTTGTGCATAAATATTCATTTTCTTGGAATTTTTGCTTGTTAGACTTAAAGCCTTTGAACTCCTCATCAGTACCCAAGACACTCTTTACGATCTTTGTTGTTGTACACACCAAGAATTGGAGTATTGTGGATAAACGGATGAACCTACTCGTTACACCTCCAAACATGGACTGACGCAAAACTCTCGCCTCTGCAAATTTTTACCCAAAAAAACTCCAACATCAATGGAGAATCTGAAGATTTCATCAAGAATGTCGCTTGTGCAACTTTCTCCCTCACCCGTCTTCATCTCCGTCGCACACCACAACTATTTAAATGTCCTTATCCAAAGTAACGACAACCTAAGTCAACGCACAACAAGATCTGGCCACCGTATAATCAGATCTGGCCAAACTTTTCATAAGAGGTAAGTACTTCTTGTTCTTGTAAACTTCTCTAAGAGTTGACTTTTGCTTCTGTAAGATGACAGTCAAATTCTGTGCAATTGACAACCTTACCACCTTGATTTTGGATAGCTTGTTAGGAGAACCATCAGTGACTTTTGCAACACGGAGAAAACCAATCTCAACCTTCAGATCTAAGCCATAAAGTCTGTCTTTGACTTATTCTTCGACTCATGAACCTTTATTATCACCATGGCTGTTGCTCTTTTGAGGTTACTGCTCAGATGTGGATGAAGATTGGAAAACCATTAAGGTTGGAAGAAAAAATAATTTTTTAATTAATTAATTTTTTAGAAAAAATATTTCTTTTATATTTTAATATTTTTTTAAATTAAAAAAGTTGTTCACTCGCCTTAAGATGCGTGAAGTCACAAATTTTCGCCAACTCACCCATCTTAAGAATACATAAGCTTGGTCAATATTCAGAGGAATTTGTTAAATTGTGTTTTCTTGAGTTTAAGGGCTCAAATGACAAAAGTGTAAATAGAAGGATTCAGAACACAAACTGATACAAGTAAATTAGGGTCTACCAGACCATTCACCTTGTTTTTAAGACTCAAGTTTCAAGTTAAGTACAGAGTAAAGAGTTGAGTTCATTTTCAAAAAAAAAAAATGTTATAAGGGAACTAAGTATTCCCCAAGAGTTCATAAATGATTTACATTTGAGCAAGAAAGGGAACATTGATTCCAAGAGATCCTTTGAGCTAAGATTTGAGTAATTATCTCAAACCAAAGAAAAAAGTTGTTTTAAAAACATATGAGCAAAGTATATGACAGTTCTGGCAACATGGGCAAGATGTTGTTATACCACTTAGGCGGATAGTTGTGGTTGTGGATTAGAGAATCTCCCGCAGAAACTGTGTTACTTGATGGAATCAGTATAGTTGAGTTTGGTTATTGAATTCTTCAATGACTAAGTTGTTTTCCACAATTTTACTATATATATTGTGTAATTTCTTTATATTGATTAAGTTGTTCCTGAGTTGAGAATAACAAAGTTAAGTGCTCCCTTCTTATTCTTTTCAAGTTAAGTTGTGTTTAGCATTCCAACTCGCATACTTGTACATTCAATCTACTAATGTTAGTTGGCTTGCAATGTCTTATGATGCTGACACAGGTAATTAGGATCAACATTTTGGCGCATCGTTGATCCAGTGAGTAGTTCAGAGTCTGTTGGTGAGCCTCCTTGCATTATAGAGGATCCATTTTATTGTTTTCTAGTTATTTCATTAGGATGTTGTGGGGTTTTTCCCAACGTCCATCTCTATTGTTTTTATAGGCTTCATAGACAGTGAGATTTTAGACCTTTGAGTTTTGTCATTATCATTTATTATTTACTAAGACTTGAGTTGCCATTTAGGCTAAGTTCAATGTTTTATTTTTAAAACATTCTAAGTTATCCTTTACACAGTTGAGTAAGTGCATTTTCATTCTGGTATTAATGCTTTAAGTCTTCTACTGAGTAAGTAAGTCAGGTTAAGGGTTCACTTGGCACCGGCAATGGTCTTCCGTTTCCATCCACATCCAGGGTGTAGGCTCGGGGAATGAAAGATGTCAATACTATTACTGAGACATAAAATGCAAATGAGAGGTGGTGTGAAGCCACTCCCATGAGATTTTGGCCTTATATTTAGAGCTTTCATGAATAACTAGGCACACACATGGCTTATTGGCGCAAAATCGTGTTAAACAATTAAATATGAGGATTAAAATGTGATTGGTAGAATCAATCACTTACATAAGAATACTTGGTTCATAGAAATTTTATATTTCGATAATAATTCTGTAAGTTAAATTTTATCGTCTAAGTTTGGTTCATAGTTCGAAACACACCAAACCTATTACATTTTTATAATACAAAATTAAGCAAGTCGAGTTCTTCTATTTCAAAATATTTTAAAATATATGGGCAATTGTTAGATATTTCAAAATAACTTTAAAGCCATTATTGAGATCATATCTTATGCCATCTTAAATGACTTGGATACCAAGGATTACTAAGTGCATCAACTTTTGCGTTAATCAACTTGGGCACCACCAAGTTGATATATCTTTTTTCCCTAAATAAATATTTTCCTTTGCCTCCAAGTAGATGATGTCCACCGCCCTCCTCTTCTCACTCTCTCTTTCTCTCTCTCTCTTTATATATATATTGGTTGGCATTGTGTTATATGAAGACAACTTAAGAAAAAAGAGTAAATTTAGCCAACTATCATATCCTCTCTCGACATGCTTTCTTTAATATTATTTATATTTTGTTGATTCTTGAATCCTCAAATTAATTAGGAAAGGCTTGTTTAATCCTTGGGAACATTCATACTATTGAATAAGTTTCTTAGGAAAGTGCCTAGCACGTCTCAAGTTTATGTGTATGTATCACTTAAGAATATTATTGTAGTAATATTTATCCTAATTCATGTATTATTATTTTGATATTCTACTTTCCCCAATTATTATATTTTTCCAACATATTTATGCACAAATGAGCACTATAATTAAAAACTTATTAAAATTTGGTGACTTTCAAAATTTAGCATATATCACACAAATTAAGACAGAGAGAGTAACATAGATATTCTTTAAAATTATGTCAATAGTCCTATAAATCAGTATAATTAACAACTCAAAATACTTTATAGTTATGTAAAAAATTAATGAGCACTCTTAATTTCATTTGTAACATATAAATTGAAACAAATAAAATAACATATATTAAACTTGTACTTGGATATGCATTATATGACAAAGATGATTTTAGAACAAGCCCACTATAGTTTAAAGGTAAATGATTTATGTTTTTCCATCAAAGTTATATCATCTAATTTCACCATCTCTAAATGTACATGATTCACGTTATTTCACTTCTAACACATCACTTTTTATTGAAAAAGATGATATAAAATCCTACATACATTACTAAAATTGTCCATATAATTCAAAAATGGAAAAACTATGAATTTGCTTTTTCCAAATCAAATAAAGTTTTTAAGAATATAAATAAAAATGTCTTATCATTAAAGCGTAGTAATCTATTAAAGGAAAATTAAAAGATACTTTAGTGGAAAAAATATAACTCATTTACCTTTCAATTACGTAAAAAAAAATTATAAAATGAAACTTGAGTGGAAAAAAACTTAACTCATGAACCTTTAAAATTAGAGTCAAAATATATTTAAGGTTTGTAAATCTCTAAGAAAAGTACATAATAGGAGATTCATTTATATACTTAACCACGAAATAAAAACAAATATCACTGTCACGCCCGAGCCTATACACTGGGTGTGGCCGGCACTCGATGACCATTGTTGGCCTCGAAAGGACCTTGTTTTGTCTTACTTACTCAACGGAAGTCTTAAACATAAGAGAGATAACTCCAAGATATATAATTACTTAGCCAAAAACACAATTGAAGTCCTTAAACAATATTTAAAATAAAAATGTAAAGATAATTGAACTACTATTTGTCTATCAAGCCTCTAAAAACAACTAAGATGGATGTTGGGACAAACCCCACAACATCCTAATTAAATACACTAAAAATAATAAAAGAGTCTTCCGGAATGTAAGGAGGCTCCCCAACTGACTCGGGAGTGTTCAACTGGATCAACTATGTGCTAGTGTCAATCCTCGTTACCTGTGTTGACATTATAATACGATGCAGGCCAACTGGTGTCAGTACATTAAATATACGAGTATGCGAGTTGGAACGATAAACAACATAGGTTTGACAGAGGTTCTGAAAGAAACATATACCTGACTCTTCTCAACTCATGAATATTTAACTAAGTTCATTTCATTATAAAGCAATTTATTGAATACACTATAAAGCAATTTATTGAATACACTATATAAAAACATGTTTTGGTACATAGATGTCATCTATGTATTTATAAAAGAATTATTGTAACTCTAAATGTATGTAAAAATACAATAAAATGTTGGAAATCAAAATAAAAAATTTCTCTGGGCGATTATCTAACCAACAACCATCACTATGAGCCTAAGTGATGGTACAATGCTTTACCTCATATTGACAAGGACCATTCTAAACTTCGGCTTGAGTATAGATCCCGAACTCACTAACTAGATCTACTAGTCTATGCTAAAAAGTACCAAGAAATCATCTAAAATGTATGATCCTTTCTCTGCCCATGATGATTACATGGTTTATGGGGCTTGAGTTATATGAACTCGTGTACCCATATCAGTTCTCAATACTACTTCCAAAATATACTTAGCTCATATGTGTTTGAAACAACTTCTTCTATGGTTTTAGATAATTGCTCAACTTAGTTTAAAAACTCTCTTGGAAATCATAGTCTCATTTTTACTGAAAAACTAGCTCAATGGCTCTTTTGGAAATCTCAGTTTTCGTTGTTTAAATGTGAAAACATTTACAAATTTCTTAGGGAATACTTAGTTGGCTTATTAACTTTTGAGAAATAATCTTAACTCATTACTCAACTTTAAAACATAAGTCTTAAGCAAATTTAAAATGTGTGTGAAAGATTTATGAAAACTTGAAATGGACTTCTCTACTTGACTCTTGACTTCACTTGACTTTGATCTTTATTGCTTTTTACTTGACTTTTAACTGATCCTTCAATTGAATTATAGATTCCAGGATTTTGATTTGTGTTTGAGACAATTTCATGTTGTTTGGGAATGATTCTAGTAGCTAAACATGAGAATATACGAAAATAAAGATTTGAAGGTGGGGCCGCGATGCAGAGGTAAAATTAAATTTTGATTCTAAAAACATTTTTTTGGGGCAAAACACCTCCTGTCAGCTCAGCAAAGTAGAACAGGATTTTTCAATTCTGGGATTAGTCGTGCGATTTGAGGCAGAACACCTCGTGTCAGCTCAGCAAATAGGTCGTGTGATGTGCTCCAATGCTCAAATTTTGCATGTCGAAATTACTTGTTTGTTTTTCTTCCCCAATCCACCAAATCTCAGTTCTTTTTCTTAAATCATTTTAGATACAAATACCCAGAAAATTTACCTAGGAATCTAACTCGAGACGACTCTAAAAAATGACGTAATGAACTCAGAAACTTCCTGACTCAGGCAAATTCAAGAACAATATATGAATTAAAGAATAGGTATTACAATCATCAATATTCAAACACCTTTAGGATCAATCAAAACAGAAATAAATATGTTTGGCACATGGGAGAATGATTCCAACTTTAGGAGAGTCTCACATACCTAATCAAAGTAAATCCTCGGCAAAACCACGACCAAACTAGAAGTATTTTGGCGAACCTTATCATTTTCTTCCAACAACTTTGACAGAATAAAATAGTTCCTCAATTATGTGTCTATGATTCCTCCAACAACTTTGACAGAATAAAATAGTTCCTCAATTATGTGAAGTCTTCTATAGTCAAAGTGGGTCATTGATTTGATTGTCTTTATGAAAGGACTTATTTATTTCTTTTTATATTATTTAGTATTAGCTAAGAGAAATTATCACCTAGTTTATGAGTGATCATTTATCTTAACTAATACTAAACAATATAAAAACAAATATATAAAATCCTTCTCTAAAGGAAATAAAATAAATGACCCCATTTGTCCATAGCTTTTTTAAAGCGACAAAGTGTTTTGCTTTAGATATTATCACCTTCTGTTGAGTCTTCTATATGTACATGAACTGAATTTGTGCTATTACAAAAGTTTTTGGTGAATGGATATGGCTTGACATAATAAGTTTGAGAATCTTTGTCAAGAAATTGGTGCATTATATAGGTGAAGATATCTGTTTTTATTTCGTGGTTATATTAAGTATATATCTGAATTTTTTATTATGTTTTTTTTCTTTAAGAATTACAATCAATAAAATTTGTTTTGAATCCAATTTTAATAATACACGAGCTACGCTTTTTCAAATCATCTTCCGATTTTAATTTTTTCTTAAGTTTAAAGGTACACGAGTTACATTTTTTCCATTAATGTAGCATCTAGTTTTCTTTTAATATACTACTCTACTACTTCCAATATAGGATATTCGGAAAACTTTATTTAATTTTAAGTAGGCATAATCATAATTTTTTCATTTTTAAATTATATGGATAATTTAGTAATATTTGTAGGATTTAACGTCCTCTAATTATATATGATGTTATGTGCTACATTGGAAAAATGTATACATTTAGAAGAAGAGAACAATTAGATTATATATGTGGGATAAAAAACGTAAATCATTTACCTTTAAATGGTGTACATTGGTTTTGAGAAGCAAATGTTAGCATTTTCAAATTCAACCCACGTAACCCAAAGAGCTTCTTTCTAAGTTATGAGTACCAAAATTAGTTTCCCCACTACAACATAGTTTCATATCTTGCAACATTTAACTTTCAGACCCCCCCACCCCACCCCCTGATTTTGTAATTTGACGGACTCTATCCCATGCTATCAATGTTACTTTACTTTTCTCTGTTGGGATACTCCAAAAGAAATCTCTACATATTCTATCCACCTCCTTAACAACACTTTGAGGAAGGAAAAAAAAATAAAACCCAACATTTGTGCACTAAAAATAACATATATGTTATTTCAAAATCACGAGTTATATAAATAACATTACTTAACAATTAAAAATATATTAAAATTAAGTGACTTTCGAAATTTAGCATATGTCACACAAATTAAGACAAAGAGAGTAACATATAAGTTCTTTCAAATTATGTCAATAGTCCTATAAATTAGTATAATTAACAACTCAATACATTTTAAAGCTATGTAGAAATTTAATGAACTCTCTTAATTTCATTTGTAACATATAAACCGAAACAAATAAAATAACGTAAATTTAGTTTCTACCTGCATATGCATAATACGACAATAGTTGATTTCTAAACAATCCCGTTGTATTTTAAAGGTAAATGATTTATGTTTTTATTCCATCAAAGTTATATCATCTATTTTTACACTATCTCTAAATGTACATGATTTAAAGTTTTTCAAGCACACCACTTCTTATTGAAGCAGAGGACATAAAATCCTACAAATATTACTAAAATTGTCCATATAATCTAAAAAAGGAAAAATTATGAATGTACCTACTCCAAATTAAATACAGTTATTAAGAATAAAATTAAAAATGTCCTTTTTTTTAAAATCGCAATAATCTATTAAAGGAAAATTAGAAAATACTTTAATGGAAAAAAATATAACTCATGTACCTTTCAAATAGGATTTTTTTTTATTTAAAAAAATGTAACTTATGTATGAAAAAATGTAACTCATGTACCTTTGAAATCAAGTCAAAATATATTTAAAGGATTGTAAATCTTTAAGGAAAATACATCATAGGAAATTCATTATATACTTAACATTACCGCGGAAATAAAATTAATATCATCACATATAAAGTGAGCAAATTTCTTTTCAAAGTTTCTCAAACCTATTCTGCCAAGCCATCTTCATTCACCAAACCAATTTTTAATGACAAAAATTAATATCTTGCACCAAGAAAAGATTCAACAGAAGATGATAATATCTAAAGAAAAATGCTTTGTATCTTTAAAAGAAATATGAGCAAGTGTTGGCGATGAAGCACACAAACATTCCATTAAAACTGGAGAAAATGTTGCTATTGTGGTATATTCCCTAAGTACCACCCTATTTATTTATGATTCCTCCAACATCTTTGACACAATAAATAAGTTCCTCAATCATGTGAAGGGTTTTGTAGTCAAAGGGGGTCATTGATTTGATTGCCTTTAGGAAATTATTTATCTATTTCTTTTTATCTTATTTTGTATTAGTTATGAGAAATTATCACCTATTTTATGAGTTATCTTTTGTCGTAACTAATAACAAATAAGATAAAACAAATCGATAAATCCTTATTTAAAGGCAATCAAATCAATGACCCCATTTCACCGTACAAGCCTTTTCATCATTGAGGAACTTATTCATGGTGTCAAAGCTGCTGGAGGAGTTATGAAGATATGGTATGCCACACTTTGATTAAGCAACAATAGCAACATGTGATCCTATTCTAATAGAAAGTTTGTGCGCTTCCTTGGAAACACTTTATCAAAGCTTTTTAAAAGCTACAAAGTGTTTTGTTTTAGATACTATCACCTTTTCTTAAGTCTTCTGTCGGTACATAATCTGCATTTGTGCTATTACAAAAGTGTTTGGTGAATGAATATGACTTTAAATAATAAGTTAGAGAAGCTTTGTCAAGAAATTTGCGCACTATATAAATGATGATATTTGTTTTTATTTCGTGGTTAAGTTAAGTCTACATATGAATTTCTTGTTATGTTTTTTCTTTGAGATTTGCAATCTATAAAATATATTTTGAATCCAATTTTAAAAATACATGAGTTATGCTTTTTCGATTCATCTTCCAATTTTAATTTTTTTTATAGTTTGAAGGTACACGAGTTACATTTTTTCCATTAAAATAGCTTTTAAAATTTTCTTTTAATATACTACTCTGCTTTAAAGATAGGATATTCTTAATTATATTCTTAAAACTTTATTTGATTTTGAGTAGGCACGGTCGTATTTTTTCCCTTTTTTGAATTATATGGATAATTTTAGTAATATTTGTAGGATTTAACGACCACTAATAAATATGAACTGATGTGCTACAATGGAAAAATGTATGCATTTAGAAGAAGAGAAAAATTAGATTATATATCTAGGATAAAAAAACCTCGTAAATCGTTTACCTTTAAATGGTGTTCGTTGGTTTTGATGGGCAAATGTTAGCATTTTCAAATTCAAACGAGGTCCAAAGCAAGAAATAATTTTTTTCCCCATTTTATCATGTATACTCGCATGTGTATCAGACGCCTTGCACTACCAAAAATATGTTTCTCAAAAAAACATAATGAGTGTGGTCACACAGTTTATTTGTCCAATTTTTTTTGGATAACCGTGACGATATTATTAATGATGTGACTTAGTTCGGAATGGAAAACGTGTCTATTACAAGTCCAAATGAGGCCCAGAATGGATATACTAAATTTCTCATTTTACCTTTGCTTAAGTCCATGGATTTTGGGTTATTAGATCGTGACTTGGTTTCAGAAAAATTGTAGATTGTCGTCCGTGACGACCATATTAATGGTGTGGGTTGGTCCATAGGGGATAACTTATATATTTTAAGGTTCAAACAAAGCTTAAAACGAAAAATACCAAAATTCTATATTTTGGAAATAAACTATGAACATTTATTACCAGCAACTAAACTATTTATATTAAGGGTCTGACTCATTGAATATCCTAAATCAAATTTCAAAGTCTATCTATGTTGTTGATACCATTTTTTTGTGCCTAGTTTAGTTCATTTAGGGTCTGTCAGTACCAGCTACTATTATTTGGTTTTGTATGTACACAGAAAATATTCATCATTAATTTAGGTAGGTTTCATCTACGCACTTAACTCTAAGAGCTTCTTTGTAAGTAATGAGTATCCAAATAAGTTTCCCCACTACAACACAGTTTCATATCGTGCAAATTTTTACGTTCAACCCCCTCCACCATTTTTTTAGTTTGACGGACTCTATCCCATGCGACCAATGTTACTTTACTTTTGTCTTTTGGGATACTCCAAAATAAATCTATACACTTTCTATCCACCTCCTTAACCACAATTTGAAGAACGATAAATACATAAACCAAATATTTGTGCACTAAGAATAACATATATGTTATTTCTAAATCATGAGTTATATAAATCACAATAATTAAAAATTAAAAACATATTAAAATCAAGTGACTTTCGAAATTTAGCGTATGTCACACAAATAAAGGCATAGAGAGTAACATATAAATTTAATAAGATTATGTCAATAGTCCTATAAATTAGTATAATTAACAACTCAAAATATTTTAAATCTAAGTAGGAGTTAAATGAACTCTCTTGGTTTCATTTGTAACATATAAGTCGAAACAAATAAAATAGAGTATATTGACTTTCTACTTGCATATGAATAATATGACAATAGTTGATTTCTGTACAAGCCCACTATATTTTAAAGGTAAATGATTTACGTTTTTTCCATCCAAGTTGTATCATCTATTTTTACACTACTTTTGAATCTAAATGATTTCGATTTTTCAATTCCAGCACATCACTTCTTGTTGAAGTAGAGGACATAAAATCTTACAAACATTACTCAAATTGACCATATAATCCAAAAATGGAAAAACTATGAATGTGCCTACTCAAAATCAAATAAAGTTATCTAGAATAAAATTAAAAATGTCCATCTTAAAAGCTCAATAATCTATTAAAGGGAAATTCTAAGATACTTTAATGGAAAAAAAATATAACTCATGTACCTTTGAAATTGGAAAAAATTAAAAAAAAAGTATAACCTATGGTGAGGAAAATGTAATTCATGTATCATTAAAATCGAGTAATAATATATTTCAAGGATTGTAAATCTCTAAACAAAATACATAATAGGAAATTCATTTATATACTTTGAATAACCATGCAATAAAAATCAATATCATCACCTATAAAGTGAGCAAATTTCTTCACCAAATTTCTCAAACCTATTGTGTCAATCCATCTTCATTCACCAAACCAATTTTTAATGACACAAATTAATATTGTGCGCCAAGAAAAGACTCAACAAAAGGTGATAGTATATAAAAGTAAAATGCTTAGTAGCTTTCAAAAAGATATGAGCAAGTGTTGTCGAAGAAGCACACAAATTTTCTATTAAAACAGGATCACATGTTGCTATTGTGGCTTATTCCCCGGGTTCCACACCATTTATTTATGATTCCTCCAACATCTTTGAAATAATAAATAAGATCCTCAATCGTGTGAAGGCTTTTGTAGTCAAAGGGGGTCATTGATTTGTTTGCCTTTAGAAAAGGGTTTATCTATTTCCATTTATCTTATTTATTATTAGTTAAGAGAAATTATCACCTACTTTATGAGTGATCATTTCTCGTAACTAATACTAAAAAAGATCAAGCAAGTAGAGAAATCCTTGTTTAAAGACATTTAAATCAATGACCCCATTTGACCGCAGAAGCCTTCACATCATTGAGGAACTTATTTATGGTGTCAAAGCTGCTCGAGGAATTGTAAACATATGGTACACCACCCTGGGATTAAGCAACAATAGCAACATGTGATCCTTTATAAATAGAAAGGTCGTGTATTTCCTTGACAACACTTGCCCATAGCTTTTTGAAAGTTACAAAGAGTTTTGCTATAGATAATATGACCTTATGTTGAGTCTTCTGTCGGTGCATTATCTGAATTTGTGCTATTACAAAAGTGTTTGTGAATTAATATGGCTTGAAATAATAAATTAGATAAGCTTTGTCAAGAAATTTGCCCACTATATAAGTGATGATGTTTGTTTTTATTTCGTGGTTAAGTTAAGTCTATATATGAATTTCTTGTTATTTTTTTTCTTTGAGATTTGCAATCTATAAAATATATTTTGAATCCAATTTTAAAAATACATGAGTTATGCTTTTTACATTCATCTTCCAATTTTAATTTTTTTTATAGTTTAAAGGTACACGAGTTACATTTTTTCCGTTAAAGATTTATAATTTTCTTTTAATATACTACTCTGCTTTAAAGATAGGATATTCTTAATCATATTCTTAAAACTTTATTTAATTTTGAGTAGGCACGGTCGTAATTTTTCCTTTTTTTTTTGAATTATATGGATAATTTTAGTGATATTTGTTGGATTTAACGACCACTAATAAATATGAACTGATGTGCTACAATGGAAAAATGTATGCATTTAGAAGAAGAGAAATATTAGATTATATATCTAGGATAAGAAAACCTCGTAAATCGTTTACCTTTAAATGGTGTTCGTTGGTTTTGATGGGCAAATGTTAAGCATTTTCAAATTCAAACGAGGTCCAAAGCAAGAAATATTTTTTACCCATTTTATTGTGTATACTAGCATATGTATCAGACGCCTTGGACCACCAAAAATATGTTTCTCAAAAAACATAATGAGTGTGATCACACTGTTTATTTGTCCAATTTTTTTTGTGGATAACCGTGACGACATTATTAATGATTTGACTTAGTTCGGAATGGAAAACGTGTCTATTTCAAGTCCAAATGAGACCCAGAATGGGATATACTAAATTTCTCATTTTACCTTTGCTTAAGTCCATGGATTTTGGGTTATAGATCGTGACTTGGTTTCAGAAAAATTGTAGATTGTCGTTCGTGACGACCATATTAATGGTGTGGTTGGTCCATAGGGGATAACTTATATATTTTCAGGTTCAAACAAAGCTTAAAACGAAAAATACCAAATTTCTATATTTTGGCAATAAACTATGAACATTTATTACCGGCAACTAAACTATTTATATTTAGGGTCTGACTCATCGAATATCCTAAATCAAATTTCAAAGTGTATCTGTGTTGTTGATATCATTTTTTTGTACCTAGTTTAGTTTATTTAGGGTCTGTCAGTACCAGCTACTATCATTTGGTTTTGTATGTACACAGAAAATATTCATCATTATTTTAGGTAGGTTTCATCTACGCACTTAACTCTAAGAACTTCTTTCTAAGTAATGAGTACCCAAATAAGTTTCCCCACTACAACATAGTTTCATATCGTGCAACTTTTTACGTTCAACCCCCTCCCCCATTTTTTTAGTTTGACGGACTCTATTTCATGCGACCAATGTTACTTTACTTTTGTCTTTTGGGATACTCCAAAATAAATCTATACACTTTCTATCCACCTCCTTAACCACAATTTGAAGAACAATAGATACATAAACCAAATATTTGTGCACTAAGAATAACATATATGTTATTTCTAAATCATGAGTTATATAAATCACAATAATTAAAAATTAAAAACATATTAAAATCAAGTGACTTTCGAAATTTAGCGTATGTCTCACAAATTAAGGAACAGAGAGTAACATATAAATTCAATAAGATTATGTCAATAGTCCTATAAATTAGTATAATTAACAACTCAAAATATTTTAAATCTATGTAGGAATTAAATGCACTCTCTTGGTTTCATTTGTAACATGTAAATCGAAACAAATAGAATAGAGTATATTGACTTTCTACTTGCATATGAATAATATGACAATAGTTGATTTCTGAACAAGCCCACTGTATTTTAAAGGTAAATGATTTACGTTTTTTCCATCCAAGTTGTATCATCTATTTTTACACTATTTTTGAATCTACATGATTTCGGTTTTTGAATTCCAGCACATCACTTCTTGTTGAAGTAGAGGACATAAAATCGTACAAATATTACTCAAATTGACCATATAATCCAAAAATGAAAAAATTATGAATGTGCCTACTCCAAATCAGATAAAATTATCTAGAATAAAATTAAAAATGTCCATCTTAAAAGCTCAATAATCTATTAAAGGGAAATTCTAAGATACTTTAATGGAAAAAATATAACTCATGTACCTTTAAAATTGGAAAAAATTAAATAAAAGATAACTTATTGGGGAGGAAAATGTAACTCATTTATCATTAAAATCGAGTCAAAATATATTTAAAGGATTGTAAATCTCTAAACAAAATACGTAATAGGAAATTCATTTATGTACTTTGAATAACCATGGAATAAAAATCAATATCATCACCTATAAAGTGAGCAAGTTTCTGTTAGTTTTAATAATTCAGTTTAGTATATTAGAGTTCTGTTAGAAAATAAATTCTTATCTTTTTTGTTTGTCCTAGTCTTTTGGAAGTAGTTTAAACGTGGGTTATTACCTAGTTTTTAGGAGAAAGTCTTGTTGGATATTTACTATATTTTAGCTTAACGTTTACTATGTTTTTGCTTATTAGAATGACTGCATTGTAGTTTTTTTCAGTCAATAAAAAAATTCTTTTCTATTAGTCCTCTCTTCTTCTCCATTGTGTTTTACTCACATAACAATATATCTTTGGAATTTGTTTCTTTCCTATCAGTGGCATCTGAGCTGCAGGTGAGTTTCAAAAAGAAAACAAAGAGAGATATTGTGAGTTTATGGCTTTAGAGAGCTACTTCATGCAAGCAGCCATTCCTCGTTTTGATGGTCATTATGACCTTTGGAGTATTCTGATTGGAAAATTTTTTACGGTCAAAAGAGTATTGGCAAATTATCGAGGATGACATCGGCGCTCCAACGGAAGTCGAGGCTTTGACGAATGCTCAAAAGATGGAGTTCGAAGCAAGAAAGTTGAAAGATTTGAAGGCAAAAAATTACCTCTTTCAAGCTATTGAGCGTCCTATCTCGGAAACTATTCTTTCTAAAGAAACTTCCAAGGATATATGGGACTCCATGAGAAAGAAATATCAAGGTACTGCTAGTGTGAAGCGCGCACAACTTCAAGCCTTGAGAAGGGATTTTGAGACTTTGCAGATGAAGGAAGGAGAGTCTGTAATGAGTTACTGTGCTAGAACGATGGAGACTAGCAACAAAATGCGATTCCATGGAGAGAAGATGAACGATGTCACAATTGTTGAAAAGATATTGCACTTTTTAACGCCGAAGTATGATTATGTTGTTTGCTCCATTGAGGATTCAAAAGATATAGATGAGTTATCGCTTGATGAATTGCAAAGCTCCTTATTGGTACATGAACAGAAGATGAATCGAAATTCAACTTCTGAGGAGCAGGCCTTGAAGGCTTCTACTTTTATTTCTTCTAATTCTAGAGGAAGGGGTAGACGTAGAGGTAGAGGAAGAGGAAGAGGAAGAGGAAGAGCAGATCGTGGAAATAGAGACGGAGGCAACAAAGAAGGCTGTGGAAATTTTAGAGGTAATGACTACAGTAAAGGCAGAGGAAGGGATTTCGATAAATCCAAGGTAGAATGTTATCATTGTCATAAATTTGGTCATTATCGTTCTGATTGTTATACTAGGCTGCCTGATGAGAAACAAGAGAAGTCAAATTTCGTTGAGAACAAAGAAGGAGAAACTTTGTTAATGGCAATTCATGTTGAAAAAGAGCCTGACCAACAAGCTCTTTAGTATGTGGATACCAGTTGTAGTAACCACATGACGGGAAGTAAGTCTTCTTTTACTTATTTAAATGAAATCTTTCGATCGACAGTTAGTTTTGGTGATCTATCTACTGTGAATGTGATGGGAAAGGGCAATATAAATTTTAGAACCAAAAATGGGTGTGTGGAGATCATATCTAATGTGTTCTATGTTCCAGCTTTGAAAAGCAATTTGCTGAGTGTCGGTCAACTGTTAGAAAAAGGATATGTCATCATCTTAAGGAATGATGCATGTGAAATTTCTGATTCTTCTAAAGGAATTATTGCTATTGTGAAAATGAGTCAAAATAGGTTGTTTCCTTTGAAGATTGAAAATGTTCATTCTTGTTCTATGGCAGATGTGAAAAACCCAATCATGGTTGTGGCATTTTCGATATGGTCACTTGAACTTTGGTGGCTTGAAGATCCTTCAAAGGAAGAGTATGGTGACGGGGCTTCCTGAAATTATTGTTCCCTGCGAAGTGTGTGAAGAATGTGTTGTTGGCAAACAACATTTTGTTCTCAGTTTTCGAAAAGTAAGTCATGGATAGCCAAAGAGGTATTGGGGTTGGTACACTCAGATATTTGCGGGCCAATAACGCCGATCTCGAATGGAGGTAAAAAGTATTTTATTACTTTTATTGATGATTATTCCAGGAAGACTTGGGTGTATATTCTGCAAGAAAAGTTGGAGGCCTTTAATGTATTTAAAATCTTCAAAGCTCGTGTGGAGAATGAGACTGGAAGGACTGTTAAGAACCTTCGGATAGATCGGGGAGGAGAATATTGCTCTAAGGTATTTGTTGATTTTTATGAGACTAGTGGCATTCGTAAAGAGCTCACAACAGCATATACACCGCAACAAAACAGTGTGGTAGAGAGGAAGAATAGAACTATTCTCAATATGGTTCGTAGCTTGCTTGCTCGGGGAAGAGTTCCAAAGGAATTTTGGCCGGAAGCAGTGAATTGGAGCATTCACATCTTGAATAGATGTCCCACTTTTGCTCTTCGAGATGTTACACCTGAGGAAGCTTGGAGCGGAAGGAAACCGACAGTAGACCACTTTAAAATTTTTGGGTCCATTGCTTATGCACATGTCCTAGAAGCAAAAAGAAAGAAGCTTGACGATAGAGGTGAGAGATGTGTTTTTATTGGTGTTAGCGACACATCCAAGGCGTACAAGCTGTTCAATCCTTTGACAAAGAAAGTTGTGACCAGCAGAGATGTCATTTTTGATGAAGAAAACACTTGGGAATGGAGTATGGAGAAGTCTACTCCAATTGTGTTTGATACTGGAGCCGAAGAAGTAGCTGCGATGCCCGAAAGTGCAGAGAATTCAGCTTCTACAACTGTTGGAATTCTACCAGCTGTTGCTGAAATTTCACCAACTGCTGAAACTGTACCAGCAACTTTAGAAGAAACTGATGCAGCTGAACAGCCTCTTCGTCGTGCTCGCCGAAGGCCCGCGTGGATGACGGATTATAAGGTAACAGGAATTGATGTTAATGAAGATGTTTCCCATTTTGCATTGTTTGCAAATTGCGATCCTACAACTTTGGAGAATGCTGTCACAAAGGAGAAATGGAGGAAAACTATGGATGATGAGATTGATTCTATTGAAATAAATGGAACCTGGGAGTTATCATATCTTCCGAAGGGGAAGAAAACCATTGGTGTCAAGTGGGTCTATAAGACAAAATTGAAAGAAGATGGTGAAATTGACAAGTATAAGGAGCGATTGGTGGCTAAGGGATATAAGCAGGAGCATGGTGTGGACTACACTGAAGTGTTTGCTCCAGTCGCAAGGCATGACACCATTAGAATGGTAATTGCCTTGGCGGCACAAAATTTGTGGCCTATCTTTCAATTGGAAGTCAAATCAGCTTTCCTACATGGATACTTGGAGGAAGAGGTATTTATGAAACAACCTTCTGGTTATATTAAAATTGGAGATGAGCATAAGGTATACAAGTTGAAAAAGGCTCTCTATGGACTAAAACAAGCTCCACGAGCTTGGTATAGTCGCATTGAGGCTTACTTTCTAAAAGTTGGTTTCCTGAAATGTCCATATGAGCACTCACTTTTTGTTAAAATTGGAGAATTTGGGAAAATGCTCATTGTGTGTTTATATGTTGATGATCTTATATTTACCGGGAATGATGGTGCCATGTTTTCTGATTTTAAGAAATCTATGATGGATGAATTTGAGATGTCTGATCTTGGTAAGATGCATTATTTCTTGGTTTTGAAGTAGTGCAATCTAATGATGGTATTTTTGTTTCCCAAAAGAAATATGTGCGGGAAATTTTAAACTGATTCAAGATGAAGGATTGCAATTCCGCCGATACTCCAGTTGAGTTTGGCCTAAATCTAAACAAAGCTGGAAGAGGATCTAAGGTAGACAACACACTCTACAGGCAAATTGTAGGTAATTTGATGTATCTTACTGCAACAAGGCCCGACATCATGTATGGTGTAAGTCTTATAAGCAAGTATATGGAGAGCCCGACGAAAATTCACCTGCTAGCTGCCAAGAGAATCCTTCGCTACTTACAAGGAACTAAGGATTTCGGTTTGTTCTACAAGAAGGGTGAAAAATCTGATTTGATTGGTTTTATTGACAGTGATTATGCAGGTGATCAAGACGACAGAAAGAGCACTTCAAGCTATGTTTTTGTGCTAGGCACAGGGGTTATTTCATGGTCTTCCAGGAAGCAAAAAATTGTCACTTTATCGACTACTGAAGCAGAATTTGTTGTTGCTACAGCCTGTGCTTGTCAAGCTATTTGGTTGAGGAAAATTCTTGAAGAACTACAATTCAAACAAAAAGGAGCAACTATAATTTTCTGCGACAACAACTCTGCCATTAAGCTATCGAAAAATCCTGTTCAACATGGAAGAAGCAAGCACATCGAAGTGAAGTATTATTTCCAGCGAGATCTCAATAACGAAGGAACAGTAGAGCTACAGTACTGCCGAAGTGAAGATCAGTTGGCAGAGATTTTTATTAACTAAACCTCTCAGGTCTCTCCCTTTCCAAAAGCTGAGGAGGTTGATAGGCATCAACACAATGGAAGAGTTCAAGAAGCTGAAGTTAAACTGAAGCTTGAGAGCTTTTAGTTCAAGGGAGGGTGTTAGTTTTAATAATTCAGTTTAGTAAATTAGAGTTCTGCTAGAAAATAAATTCTTATCTGTTTTGTATGTCCTAGTCTTTAGGAAGTAGTTTAACCGTGGGTTGTTACCTAGTTTTTAGGAGAAAATCTTGTTGGATATTTACTATATTTTAGCTTAATATTTACTATGTTTTTGCTTATTAAAATGACTGCGTTGCAGTTTTTTTTTCAGCCAATAAAAAAATTCTTTTCTATCAGTCCTCTCTTCTTCTCCATTGTGTTTTACTCACAGAACAATATATTTCTGTAATTTGTTTCTTTCCTATCAATTTGTTCACCAAATATCTCAAAACTATTGTGTCAATCCATCTTCATTCACCAAACCAATTTTTAATGACACAAAATTAATATTGTGCGCCGAGGAAAGACTCAACAGAAGGTGATAGTATATAAAAGTAAAATGCTTAGTAGCTTTCAAAAAGATATGAGCAAGTGTTGTCGATGAAGCACACAAATTTTCTATTAAAACAGGAGTACATGTTGCTATTGTGGCTTATTCCCCGGATTCCACACCATTTATTTATGATTCCTCCAACATCTTTGAAATAATAAATAAGATCCTCAATCATGTGAAGGCTTTTGTAGTCAAAGGGGGTCATTGATTTGTTTGCCTTTAGAAAAGGGTTTATCTATTTCCATTTATCTTATTTATTATTAGTTAAAAGAAATTATCACCTACTTTATGAGTGATCATTTCTCGTAACTAATACTGAATAAGATAAAGCAAGTAGAGAAATCCTTGTTTAAAGACATTTAAATCAATGACCCCATTTGACCGCAGAAGCCTTCACATCATTGAGGAACTTATTTATGGTGTCATAGTTTCTTGAGGAATTGTAAACATATGGTACACCACCCAGGGATTAAGCAACAATAGCAACATGTGATCCTTTATAAATAAAAAGGTCGTGTATTTCCTTGACAACACTTGCCCATAGCTTTTTGAAAGTTACAAAGAGTTTTGCTTTAGATAATATGACCTTATGTAGAGTCTACTGTCGGTGCATAATATGAATTTGTGCTATTACAAAAGTGTTTGTGAATTAATATGGCTTGAAATAATAAGTTAGAGAAGCTTTGTGAAGAAATTTGCGCACTATATAAGTGATGATATTTGTTTTTATTTCGTGGTTAAGTTAAGTCTATATATGAATTTCTTGTTATGTTTTTTCTTTGAGATTTGCAATCTATAAAATATATTTTGAATCCAATTTTAAAAATACATGAGTTATGCTTTTTCCATTCATCTTCCAGTTTTAATTTTTTTTATAGTTTAAAGGTACACGAGTTACATTTTTTCCATTAAAATAGCTTTTATAATTTTCTTTTAATATACTACTCTGCTTTTGTAACGACCTATTTAGTCGTTTTGAGCAGCAAACTTTATTTCTGGAAAAACTGGCAGAAGCGACGGACCCCACGACGAACCGTCATGGGCACGACGGACCGTCGCATGGTCTCGTTTCAAAACACTTAGAAAATCTGAAATTGGGTACTGAAAATCGACTCTCTGAATTTCGTGACGGAATGACAGGACGGACCGTCACAGGCGTGACGGACCGTCATAGATTGTTTAGTGGAAATTGACTCTCTGACCCTTGCGACGACCTGCAGGACGGACCATCGCAGGCACGACGGCCCGTCACAGGTTGCGCAATCCCAGTCTGGGTCGGATTTCTGGTTAAGTTTTAAGGGACGTTTTTGACTATTCTTTCCTTAATTATAAAGTTCGTGGGTTTATATTAATAACTCAAATTCTTGGGGGTTAAAAGAGGTAACCCTAAGTTAATTAGTGGGGTATTATTGCCATCTTTTATTCTTAATTATATACTAATTAGGGTAAAAGAAAGAGGGTTTGAATAAGAAAATAGAAAGTTGAGAGAGAGAGAGAATCGAACGAGAAGGGAGAAACAAAGCTTTGGGAAAATTCTTGCTTGATTCAATTCTTCGGTGGAGGTAGGTTATGGTTTTCATGCTTTCATAAGTAAACTCTTAATAGTGAATGATATGTATTGGTAGTATTGTAAACCCTACTATATGCTTAATGGTATGTTTGCATGAATATGATTATGTGATTGTGATAAGATAAGCATGATGAAAATATTGAATCCCAAATCTTGAAAAGAAACTTTAATATACATTATTAATGATGATGCCTTGGTATAGAAGAAGGCTTGATGAATTAAAGTAATGGGATTGATGATGCCTTGGTATAGAGAAGGCTTGATGATTTACAGAATGATATTAGTGGATCGGAGTGTCACGTTCCGACACATAGTATTAGTGGATCGGAGTGTCACGTTCCGACACATAGTATTAGTGGATCGGAGTGTTACGTACCGACACATAGTATTAGTGGATCGGAGTGTCACGTTTCGACACATAGAATTAGGGGATCGGAGTGTCACGTACCGACACATGTAGGGGATCGGAGTGTCACGTTCCGACACATGTAGGGGATCGGAGTGTCACGTTCCGACACATGTAGGGGATCGGAGTGTCACGTACCGACACATGTAGGGGATCGGAGTGTCACGTTCCAACACATAGAATTAGGGGATCGGAGTGTCACGTACCGACACATAGTAGTAGGGGATCGGAGTGTCACGTACCGACACAAGAGGAAGAAAGATAATGAATCTTGGAAGATGATAATATACTCAATTTAATAAAACTTAATTCCCAAATGAGTATGGTGTTGAGGCTTGAGCCCTTATGGATGAACTTGATGGTACTTACTGATGATTATAGTACTTGTTGTTGCTACATGTTGAGTTTTATAGTTGATTTATGATATTACTTGATATATACTGTTCTCTATTTTGAGTTGACCGATGATATCTACTATGTACCCGTGGTTTGTACTGACCCCTACTTTTGTGTTTTTCTTCTTGTTATTTGTGGAGTGCAGCAAACGTGCCGTCATCTTCGACTCAACAGTAACTCAAGCCAGTCTTCGTCACACCGGATCGTCAGGGTGAGCTAACGCTTCTAGCTTGGACTGGATCTTCTCCTTCATGTCTTGATGCCTTGAACTTCCGGCATGGACTAGCTTCTTATGTATTTTTAGCTTCTTAGAAACTCTTAAAATTAGTAGTTTAAAGTAGATGTTCTTGTGATGATGACTTCCAGATTCTGGGGATAATGATAAGTTTTTGAGTTATAGAAGTTGATTACTTATTTTTACTTATGAGTTGAAGTCTTCCGCATTACTTTCTGTTTATATTATATTGAAATGTTAAGGTTTAGATTGGTTGGTTCGCTCACATAGGAGGGTAAGTGTGGGTGCCAGTCGCAACTCGGTTTGGGTCGTGACAAACTTGGTATCAGAGCATTAGGTTCGTTGGTCTCATCACACAAGAACAGGTCTAGTAGAGTCTTAAGAAACAGTAGGGGGACGCCTTTACTTTTCTTTGAGAGGCTATAAGACTTTAGGAAAATTTCACTCTTTCATTCTTTCTTTCGTGCTACTACTTGAGTCTAATTGGTATCTAGGCGATACGAATTGGTATCTGACCATCTTCACACTCTTTCGCAGATGGTTAGAACTAGAGCAACGACTACGCCAACACCAACACCGGCCAGACAAGAAACAACTGAGCCAGCCACTGGGCTGTGGCTCGAGGAAGAACAGCGGCAAGGGGCCGTGGTAGAGGTCGTGGGAGGACGTCCTCTAGAGGAAGAGGACGAGCGCCTAGCCCATCTGATACTAGGGCAGTGACTCCTCCACCGACTGAGGAAGTAATAAGAGAAGGGGAGGATGGGGAAACTGAACAAGTGCAGAATGAGGAAATGCCACCCCAACCTACCCCAGAGATGATCAATCAGGTTCTGGCTTATCTTAGCGGGTTATCTGATCAGGGCCAGACACCCCAGTGTTTTCTGCACCAGCACCTCAGGCTCCGGAGGTACAACATGCGGCTACTATGGCTCCCCGCATGGATGTTCCATTGGAAATAAGCACATTTCCTCGTCTGACTACAGGGCCTGTAATGACAAGTGATCAGCATGAACTTTTCAGTAAGTTCTTGAAATTGAAACCTCCAGTCTTCAAGGGTGCTGAATCGGAGGATGCTTATGATTTTCTGGTTGACTGTCACGATCTACTACACAAGATGGGTATAGTAGAACGGTTTGGTGTGGAGTTCGTGAGTTATCAGTTTCAAGGGAACGCCAAAATGTGGTGGCGATCACATGTTGAGTGTCAACCGACAGAGGCACCACCTATGACTTGGGCCTCATTCTCTAGCTTGTTTATGGAGAAGTATATCCCCCGGACTTTGAGGGATAGGAAAAGGGATGAGTTCCTGAGCCTAGAGCAAGGTAGGATGTCGGTTAATGCTTATGAGGCTAAGTTCCGCGCACTATCCAGATATGCCACTCAACTCTGTTTCATTCCTCAAGAGCGGATTCGCCGGTTTGTGAAGGGGTTGAGGTCAGAATTGCGGATTTTGGCCTTACAGATAGCGGCAACGGCAAAATCCTTCCAAGAAGTGGTAGACTTTGTGATAGAAGTGGAAGGAGTGAAGCCAGACGACTTCACCACAACATCGATATCAAAAAGGTTTCGAAAGGGAGGTGAGTTTAATGGTTCTTACACTAGAGGATAGGGTTCGGGAAGTTACTCAGTCCGACCAATTCAGTCTTCACTACAGACTGTAGTTGGGGGACCACCTCAGACCGGTCAACACTTCTCCGAGGGGCCTATGCTTGACTCCAGAGAGTGTTATGGATGTGGGGAGATTGGACATATTAGGAAAAATTGTCCCAGACAAAGTTATAGACCCCCAATAGCTAGAGGTAGAGGTGGTCATGGTAGAGGCCGTTATTCTGGAGGACGTGGTGGTCGAGGTAATGGTGGTCACCAAAACGGCAGAGGTAATGGGCAAACTGGGGCCACTACATCACAACATGGTAGGTTCAACGGACAGACGAACGATAGGGCCCATTGTTACGCTTTCCCTGGGCGGTCTGAAGCGGAGGCATCTGATGCTGTCATCACAGGTAATCTTCTGGTTTGTGATTGCATGGCTTCTGTATTGTTTGATCCTGGATCCACGTTTTCTTATGTATCTTCCTCATTTGCTAATTGTCTAAATTTACATTGTGAATTACTTGATATGCCTATTCGTGTCTCTACTCCGGTGGGTGAGTCTGTGGTAGTTGAAAAGGTATATAGGTCTTGTTTGGTAAACTTTGTGGGGAGCAACACTTATGTAGATGTGGTTATCTTAGAAATGGATGATTTTGATGTGATTCTGGGTATGACTTGGCTTTCTCCGCAATTTGCAATCTTGGATTGTAATGCTTAAACAGTGACGTTAGCCAAGCCTGGGACAGATCCGTTAGTGTGGGAGGGTGACTACACTTCCAATCCGGTGCGTATCATCTCCTTTCTTCGTGCTAAGAAAATGGTTAGTAAAGGGTGTTTAGCTTTCTTGGCACATCTTAAGGATGACACTACCCAAGTACCTTCGATTGAGTCGGTTTCGGTAGTCCGCGAGTTTTTGGATGTGTTCCCTGCAGATCTTCCTGGTATGCCACCAGATAGGGATATTGACTTCTGTATTGATCTTGAACCCGGTACTCGCCCCATTTCTATACCCCCTTATAGAATGGCTCCCGCGGAGTTAAGAGAGTTAAAGGCACAACTTCAAGAGTTATTGAACAAAGGCTTCATTAGACCAAGTGCATCCCCTTGGGGTGCTCCGGTTTTGTTTGTAAAGAAGAAGGATGGGAGTTTTCGAATGTGTATAGACTACAGACAACTAAACAAGGTAACCATAAAGAACAAGTATCCTCTTCCTCGCATTGATGACTTGTTCGATCAGTTACAAGGTGCTTGTGTCTTCTCTAAGATTGACTTGAGATCCGGTTATCATCAGTTGAAAATACGAGCAACGGATGTGCCAAAGACTGCTTTTCGAACGAGGTATGGGCATTACGAATTTGTGGTTATGTCTTTTGGTCTTACGAATGCCCCTGCTGCGTTCATGAGCTTGATAAATGGTATTTTTAAGCCATATTTGGACCTCTTCGTGATCGTATTTATTGATGATATATTGGTATACTCAAAGAGCAAGAAGGAACATGAAGAGCATTTGAGAATGGTATTGGAAATGTTGAGGGAGAAAAAGCTTTATGCCAAGTTCTCTAAGTGTGAGTTTTGGCTAGATGCAGTGTCCTTCTTGGGGCACGTGGTTTCTAAAGAAGGAGTGATGGTGGATCCTTCTAAGATTGAGACAGTGAAGAATTGGGTAAGACCTACTAATGTGTCAGAAATAAGGAGCTTTGTTGGGTTAGCTAGCTACTACCGCCGATTCGTCAAGGGATTCTCTTCTATTGCTTCCCAACTGACGAACTTGACTAAGCAAAATGTTCCATTTGTATGGTCGGACGAATGTGAGGAAAGCTTTCAGAAGCTGAAGACTTTGTTGACTACCGCACCTATCCTTACCTTGCCAGTAGAGGGTAAGAACTTCATTGTTTATTGTGATGCATCCTATTCGGGTTTGGGTGCAGTGCTAATGCAAGAGAAGAATGTGATTGCTTATGCTTCAAGACAATTAAAAGTGCATGAACATAACTATCCAACTCATGATTTGGAATTGGCTGCGGTAGTGTTTGCATTAAAGCAATGGAGCCACTATTTATATGGGGTTAAGTGTGAGGTCTACACGGATCATCGTAGCCTTCAGTATGTCTTTACTCAGAAGGATTTGAACTTGAGGCAACGGAGATGGATGGAGCTACTAAAGGACTACGATATCACTATCTTGTATCATCCGGGAAAGGCGAATGTTGTAGCGGATGCTCTAAGTAGAAAGGCGGGAAGCATGGGAAGTCTAGCTCACTTGCAAGCTTCTAGACGCCCACTGGCTAGAGAGGTTCCGACTCTAGCTAATGACTTGATGAGATTAGAAGTAAACAAGAAGGGAGGATTGTTGGCTTCTGTGGAGGCAAGATCTTTCTTTATTGAAAAGATTAAGGGAAGACAGTCTGATGATGAGAAACTGCGCAGAATCCAAGATAAGGTATTGCGAGGAGAGGCTAAGGAAGCACAAATCGATGAGGAAGGTGTTTTGAGAATCAAGAGAAGGGTATGTGTACCCCGCGTCGATGATTTGATCAACACTATTCTGACAGAGGCTCATAGTTCAAGGTATTCTATACATCCGGGTGCAACCAAGATGTATCGTGACCTAAAGCAACACTTTTGGTGGAGTAGAATGAAGCGTGACATTGTGGATTTTATTTCCAAATGTCCAAACTGTCAACAAGTAAAGTATGATCACCAAAGGCCCGGAGGAACACTTCAGAGAATGCCCATTCAAGAATGGAAGTGGGAAAGAATTGCAATGGACTTTGTGGTTGGTCTTCCAAGGACAATGGGTAAGTATGACTCCATTTGGGTGATTGTTGATAGGTTAACTAAATCTGCTCATTTTATTCCGGTTAAGGTGACTTACAATGCCGAGAAGTTAGCCAAGATCTATATCTCAGAAATCGTTCGATTGCATGGGGTTCCACTATCCATCATATCAGATAGAGGTACGCAGTTTACTTCTAAGTTTTGGAAAACATTGCATGCGGAATTGGGTACTAGGTTGGACCTTAGTACTGCGTTCCATCCTTAGACCGATGGTCAGTCTGAGCGAACGATTCAAGTGTTGGAAGATATGCTTCGTGCATGTGTGATAGAGTTTGGTGGCCATTGGGATAGCTTCTTACCCTTAGCGGAGTTTTCATACAATAATAGCTATCACTCAAGCATTGATATGGCTCCATTTGAAGCATTGTATGGTTGGAGATGTAGGTCTCCCATTGGTTGGTTTGATGCATTTGAGGTTAGGCCTTGGGGTACTGACCTTTTGAGGGATTCGATAGAGAAAGTGAAGTCTATTCAAGAAAAGCTTCTAGCGGCGCAAAGTAGACAAAAAGAATATGCAGATCGAAAGGTTAGAGACTTAGAGTTCATGGAGGGTGAACAAGTCTTGTTGAAAGTTTAACCAATGAAAGGGGTGATGCGGTTTGGTAAAAGGGGTAAACTAAGTCCAAGGTACATTGGACCATTTGAAGTACTTAAGCGAGTAGGAGAGGTGGCTTATGAGTTAGCCTTGCCTCCAGGGCTGTCCGGAGTGCATCCGGTATTCCATGTGTCTATGTTGAAAAGATATCATGGGGATGGAAATTACATTATCCGTTGGGATTCAGTCTTTCTTGATGAGAACTTGTCTTATGAGGAGGAGCCTGTTGCTATCTTAGATAGAGAAGTTCGCAAGTTGAGGTCAAGAGAGATTGCACCCATCAAGGTGCAATGGAAGAATCGACCGGTTGAAGAAGCCACTTGGGAGAAGGAGGCAGATATGCAAGAAAGATACCCACATCTGTTTAAAGATGCAGGTACTCCTTCCCGCCCTTGTTTTTTTCTTCTTGTGATCGTTCGGGGACGAACGATGGGTAAATTGGTATCTATTGTAACGACCTGTTTAGTCGTTTTGAGCAGCAAACTTTATTTCTGGAAAAACTGGCAGAAGCGACGGACCCCACGACGGACCGTCATGGGCACGACGGACCGTCATGGGCACGACGGACCGTCGCAGGGTCTCGTTTCAAAACACTTAGAAAATCTGAAATTGGGTACTAAAAATCGACTCTCTGAATTTCGTGACGGAATGATAGGACGGACCGTCACAGGCGTGACGGACCGTCATAGATTGTTTAGTGGAAATTGACTCTCTGACCCTTGCGACGACCTGCAGGACGGACCGTCGCAGGCACGACGGCCCGTCACAGGTTGCGCAATCCCAGTCTGGGTCGGATTTCTGGTTAAGTTTTAAGGGACGTTTTTGACTATTCTTGCCTTAATTATAAAGTTCGTGGGTTTATATTAATAACTCAAATTCTTGGGGGTTAAAAGAGGTAACCCTAAGTTAATTAGTGGGGTTTTATTGCCATCTTTTATTCTTAATTATATACTAATTAGGGTAAAAGAAAGAGGGTTTGAATAAGAAAATAGAAAGTTGAGAGAGAGAGAGAATCGAACGAGAAGGGAGAAACAAAGCTTTGGGAAAATTCTTGCTTCATTCAATTCTTCGGTGGAGGTAGGTTATGGTTTTCATGCTTTCATAAGTAAACTCTTAATAGTGAATGATATGTATTGGTAGTATTGTAAACCCTACTATATGCTTAATGGTATGTTTGCATGAATATGATTATGTGATTGTGATAAGATAAGCATGATGAAAATATTGAATCCCAAATCTTCAAAAGAAACTTTAATATACATTATTAATGATGATGCCTTGGTATAGAAGAAGGCTTGATGAATTAAAGTAATGGGATTGATGATGCCTTGGTATAGAGAAGGCTTGATGATTTACAGAATGATATTAGTTGATCGGAGTGTCACGTTCCGACACATAGTATTAGTGGATCGGAGTGTCACATTCCGACACATAGTATTAGTGGATCGGAGTGTCACGTACCGACACATAGTATTAGTGGATCGGAGTGTCACGTTCCGACACATAGAATAGGGGATCGGAGTGTCACGTACCGACACATTTAGGGGATCGGAGTGTCACGTTCCGACACATGTAGGGGATCGGAGTGTCACGTTCCGACACATGTAGGGGATCGGAGTGTCACGTACCGACACATGTAGGGGATCGGAGTGTCACATTCCGACACATAGAATTAGGGGATCGGAGTGTCACGTACCGACACAAGAGGAAGAAAGATAATGAATCTTGGAAGATGATAATATACTCAATTTAATAAAACTTAATTCCCAAATGAGTATGGTGTTGAGGCTTGAGCCCTCATGGATGAACTTGATGGTACTTACTGATGATTATAGTACTTGTTGTTGCTACATGTTGAGTTTTATAGTTGATTTATGATATTACTTGATATATACTGTTCTCTATTTTGAGTTGACCGATGATATCTACTCAATGCCCGTGGTTTGTACTGACCCCTACTTTTATGTTTTTCTTCTTGTTATTTGTGGAGTGCAGCAAACGTGCCGTCATCTTCGACTCAACAGTAACTCAAGCCAGTCTTCGTCACACCGGATCGTCAGGGTGAGCTAACGCTTCTAGCTTGGACTGGATCTTCTCCTTCATGTCTTGATGCCTTGAACTTCCGGCATGGACTAGCTTCTTATGTATTTTTAGCTTCTTAGAAACTCTTAGAATTAGTAGTTTAAAGTAGATGTTCTTGTGATGATGACTTCCAGATTCTGGGGATAATGATAAGTTTTTGAGTTATAGAAGTTGATTACTTATTTTTACTTATGAGTTGAAGACTTCCGCATTACTTTCTGTTTATATTATATTGAAATGTTAAGGTTTAGATTGGTTGGTTCGCTCACATAGGAGGGTAAGTGTGGGTGCCAGTCGCAACCCGGTTTGGGTCGTGATAGCTTTAAAGATATGATATTCTTAACTATATTCTTAAAACTTTATTTTATTTTGAGTAGGCACGGTCGTAATTTTTCCTTTTTTTTGAATTATATGGATAATTTTAGTAATATTTGTAGGATTTAACGACCACTAATAAATATGAACTGATGTGCTACTATGGAAAAATGTATGCATTTAGAAGAAGAGAAAAATTAGATTATATATCTAGGATAAAAAACCTCGTAAATCGTTTACCTTTAAATGGTGTTCATTGGTTTTGATGGGCAAATGTTAGAATTTTCAAATTCAAACAATGTCCAAAGCAAGAAATAATTTTTTTCCCCATTTTATCGTGTATACTAGAATATGTATCAGACGCCTTAGACCACCAAAAATATGTTTCTCAAAAAACATAATATGTGTGATCACACTGTTTATTTGTCCAAATTTTTTTGTGGATAACCGTGACAACATTATTAATGATGTGACTTAGTTCGGAATGGAAAACGTGTCTATTTCAAGTCCAAATGAGGCCCAGAATGGGATATACTAAATTTCTCATTTTACCTTTGCTGAAGTCCATGGATTTTGGGTTATTAGATCGTGACTTGGTGTCACGACCCAAATCTGGGCCGCGACTGGCACCCACACTTACCCTCCTATGTGAGCGAACCAACCAATCTAAACCTTAACATTTCAATATAATATCAACAGAAAGTAATGCGGAAGACTTAAACTCATTAATAAAAACCAATTCAATAACTATTATTTCCCAAAATCTGAAAGTCATCATCACAAGAACATCTACGATCAAATGACTAAACTAAGAGTATTCTAAAAGCTAAAAATACATAAGAAGCTAGTCCATGCCGGAAGTTCAAGGCATCAAGACTTGAAGAAGAAGATCCAGTCCAAGCTAGAAGCATTAGCTCACCCTGAATTTCTGATGTAGTAAGACTGGCTTGAATTACTGTTGAGTTGAAGACGATGGCACGTTTGCTGCACCCCACAAATAAACAAGAAGAAAACATAAAAGTAGGGGTCACTACAAAACACGGGTACTGAGTAGATATCATCGGCCAACTCAAAATAGAAATCAATATATACCAAGTAATATCATAAAATCAACTATGATACTCAACATGTAGCAACAACAAATACTATATCATTAACAATTACCATCAAGTTCACACATGAGGACTCAAGCCTCAATACCATACTCATTTGGGAATCATGTTCATTAGATTGAGTATATTAACATCTTTCAAGATTCATTATCTTTATTTCTCTTGTGTCGGTACGTGACACTCCGCTCCCTCATATCCATTAATCCTCTTGTGTCGGTACGTGACACTCCGATCCCCTAAATCTACGTGTCGGTTCGTGACACCCGATCCCCTAAATCTACATGTCAGTTTGTGACACCCGATCCCCTAAATCTACGTGTCGGTTCATGACACCCGATCCCCTAAATCTACGTGTCGGTTCGTGACACCCGATCCCCTAAATCTACGTGTCGGTTCGTGACACCCGATCCCCTAAATCTACGTGTCGGTTCGTGACACCCGATCCCCTAATTCTACGTGTTGGTTCATGACACCCGATCCCCTAAATCTACGTGTCGGTTCGTGACACCCGATCCCCTAAATCTACATGTCGATTCGTGACACCCGATCCCCTAATCTCCTTCAGTCAATTCATCAAGCCTTCTTTCTTACCAAGACATCATCAATCTCATTACTTTAGTTCATCAAGCCTCCTCCCTTACCAAGGCATCATCATTAAAAAGAGATTAGGTTTTTATCAAGATTTGGGATTCAATAGCTTCATCATGCTTATTTTATCACAATCATATAATCACATTCATGCAAGCATACAATTAAGCATATAGAAGGGTTTACAATACTACCCATACATATCATTTGCTATTAAGAGTTTACTACGAATAGCATAAAAATAACCATAACCTACCTCCACCGAAGATTAGTGATCAAGCAAGCAAATTTTTCTCCAAGCTTTGTTTCTCTTTGTTTCTCCTCTTTCTCGTTCGACTCTCTCTCTCTTTCTCTTGTTCTTTCTATTTTCTTTATTCAAAACCCTCTTCCTTTTACCCTAATTAACATATAATTAAGAATAAAAGATGGCAATAATGCCCCACTAATTAACTTAAGGTTACCTCTTTTAACCCCCAAGTAATTAGACTTATTAACATTAACCCACTAACTTTATAATTAAGGCAAGAATAGTCAAAAACGTCCCTTAAAACGTATCAGGAAATCCGACCCAGACTGGGATTTCGCAGTCTTTGACGGCCCGTCGCGCCTGCGACGGTCCGTCCTGCTGCCCGTCACAGAGTTCAGAGACTCAATTTCTCTGAAGAATCTGTGACGGTCCGTCACACCTGTGACGGTCCGTCCTGCCATTCCGTTACGAAGTTCAGAGAGTCGATTTCAGTACCCAATTTTCAGTTTTTTCTAAGTGTTTTGAAACGAGACCCTGCGACGGTCCGTCGTGCCCATGACGGTCCGTCGTGGGGTCCGTCGCCTCAGCCTGTTTTTCCAGAAATAAAATCTGCTGCTCAAAACGACTAAACAGGACGTTACATTAGATACCAATTTACCCATCGTTCGTCCCCGAACGATCACAAAAAGGAGAATAAGGGCGAAAAGGAGTACCTGAATCTGTGAACAGGTGTGGATATCTTTCTCGCATATTAACCTCCTTCTCCCAAGTGGCTTCTTCAACGGGTCGATTCTTCCATTGAACTTTGATGGATGCAATCTCCCTTGATCTCAACTTGCGAATTTCTCTATCTAGAATAGCAACAGGCTGCTCCTCATAGGACAAATTCCCATCAAGCAAAACTGAATCCCAACGGATAATATAGTTTCCATCCCCATGGTATCTTTTCAACATCGACACATGGAATACCGGATGTACCCCGGACAGCCCTGGAGGCAAGGCTAACTCATAAGCCACCTCCCCTACTCGCTTGAGTACTTCAAATGGTCCAATATACCTTGGACTTAGCTTACCCCTTTTTCCAAACCGCATCACCCCTTTCATGGGCGAAACCTTCAGCAAGACTTGTTCTCCCTCCATGAACTCTAAGTCTCTAACCTTTCGATCTGCATATTCTTTTTGTCTACTTTGCGCCGCTAGAAGCTTTTCTTGAATAGATTTTACCTTCTCCATCGAATCCCTCAAGAGATCCGTACCCCAAGGTCTAACCTCGAATGCATCAAACCAACCAATGGGGGACCTACATCTCCTACCATACAATGCTTCAAATGGAGCCATATCAATGCTCGAGTGATAGCTATTATTGTATGAAAATTCCGCTAAGGGTAAGAAACTATCCCAATGGCCACCAAATTCTATCACGCACGCACGAAGCATATCCTCCAACACTTGAATCGTTCGCTCAGACTGACCATCGGTCTGAGGATGGAACGCAGTACTAAGGTCCAACCTAGTACCCAATTCCGCATGCAATGTTTTCCAAAACATAGAAGTAAACTGCGTACCTCTATCTGATATGATGGATAGTGGAACCCCATGCAATCGAACGATTTCTGAGATATAGATCTTGGCTAACTTCTCGGCATTGTAAGTCACCTTAACCGGAATAAAATGAGCAGACTTAGTTAACCTATCAACAATCACCCTAATAGAGTCATACTTACCCATTGTCCTTGGAAGACCAACCACAAAGTCCATTGCAATTCTTTCCCACTTCCATTCCGGAATGGGCATTCTCTGAAGTGTTCCTCCGGGCCTTTGGTGTTCATACTTTACTTGTTGACAGTTTGGACATTTGGCAATAAAATCCACAATATCATGCTTCATTCTACTCCACCAAAAGTGTTGCTTTAGGTCACGATACATCTTGGTTGCACCCGGATGTATCGAATACCTTGAACTATGAGACTCTGTCAGAATAGTGTTGATCAAATCATCAACACGGGGCACACATACCCTTCCCTTGATTCTCAAAACACCTTCCTCATCGATTTGTGCTTCCTTAGCCTCTCCTCGCAATACCTTATCTTGGATTCTTCTTAGTTTCTCATCATCAAACTGTTTTCCCTTAATCTTGTCAAGAAAGGAAGATCTTGCCTCCACACAAGCCAACAATCCTCCCTTCTCATTTACTTCTAATCTCACCAAGTTGTTAGCTAGAGTCTGAACCTCTCTAGCTAATGGGCGTCTAGAGGCTTGCAAGTGAGCTAGACTTCCCATGCTTCCCACCTTTCTACTTAAAGCATCCGCTACAACATTCGCCTTCCCCGGATGATACAAAATGGTGATGTCGTAGTCCTTCAGTAGTTCCATCCATCTTCTCTGTCTCAAGTTCAAATCTTTCTGAGTAAAGACATACTGTAGACTACGATGATCCGTATAGACCTCACACTTAACCCCATATAAATAGTGTCTCCATTGCTTTAATGCAAACACTACCGCGGCCAATTCCAAATCATGAGTTGGGTAGTTACGTTCATCCACTTTTAATTGTCTTGAAGCATAAGCAATCACATTCTTCTCTTGCATTAGCACTGCACCCAAACCCGAATAGGATGCATCACAATAAACAATGAAGTTCTTACCCTCTACTGGCAAGGTAAGGATAGGTGCGGTAGTCAACAAAGTCTTGAGCTTCTGAAAGCTTTCCTCACATTCGTCCGACCATACAAATGGAACATTCTGCTTAGTCAAGTTCGTCAATTGGGAAGCAATAGAAGAGAATCCCTTGACAAATCGACGGTAGTAGCTAGCTAACCCAACAAAGCTCCTTATTTCTGACACATTAGTAGGTCTTACCCAATTCTTCACTGTCTCAATCTTAGAAGGATTCACCATCACTCCATCCTTAGAAACCACGTGCCCCAAGAAGGACACTGCATCTAGCCAAAACTCACACTTAGAGAACTTGGCATAAAGCTTTTTCTCCCTCAACATTTCCAATACCATTCTCAAATGGTGTTCATGTTCCTTCTTGCTCTTTGAGTATACCAATATATCATCAATAAATACGATCACGAAGAGGTCCAAATATGGCTTAAAAATCCCATTCATCAAGCTCATGAACGCAGCAGGGGCATTCGTAAGACCAAAAGACATCACTACAAATTCGTAATGCCCATACCTCGTTCGTAAAGCAGTCTTTGGCACATCCGTTGCCCGTATTTTCAATTGATGATTACCGGATCTCAAGTCAATCTTAGAGAAGACACAAGCACCTTGTAACTGATCGAACAAGTCATCAATGCGAGGAAGAGGATACTTGTTCTTTATGGTTACCTTGTTTAGTTGTCTGTAGTCTATACACATTCGAAAACTCCCATCGTTCTTCTTCACAAACAAAACCGGAGCACCCCAAGGAGATGCACTTGGTCTAATAAAGCCTTTGTTTAACAACTCTTGAAGTTGGGCTTTTAAGTCTCTTAACTTCGCGGGAGCCATTCTATAAGGGGGTATAGAAATGGGGCGAGTACCCGGTTCAAGATCGATACAGAAGTCAATATCCCTATCTGGTGGCATACCAGGAAGATCTGCAGGGAACACATCCAAAAACTCACGGACTACCGAAACCGACTCAATCGAAGGTACTTGGGTAGTGTCATCCTTGAGATGTGCCAAGAAATCTAAACACCCTTTACTAACCATTTTCTTAGCACGAAGAAAGGAGATGATATGCACCGGATTGGAAGTGTAGTCACCCTCCCACACTAACGGATCTGTCCCAGTCTTGGCTAACGTCACCGTTTTAGCATTACAATCCAAGATCGCAAATTGCGGAGAAAGCCAAGTCATACCCAGAATTACATCAAAAACATCCATTTCTAAGATAACCAAATCTACATAAGTGTTGCTCCCCACAAAGTTCACCAAACAAGACCTATATACCTTTTCAACTACCACAGACTCACCCACCGGAGTAGAAACACGAATAGGCATATCAAGTAATTTACAATGTAAATTTAGACCATTAGCAAATGAGGAAGATACATAAGAAAACGTGGATCCAGGATCAAACAATACAGAAGCCATGCAATCACAAACCAGAAGATTACCTGTGATGACAGCATCAGATGCCTCCGCTTTAGACCGCCCAGGGAAAGCGTAACAATGGGCCCTATCGTTTGTCTGTCCATTACCCCTACCATGTTGTGATGTAGTGGCTCCAGTTTGCCCATCACCTCGACCATTTTGGTGACCACCATTACCTCGACCACCACGTCCTCCAGAATAACTGCCTCTACCATGACCACCTCTACCTCTAGCCATTGGGGGTCTATAACTCTGTTTTGGACAATTCCTCCTAATATGTCCAGTCTCCCCACATCCATAACACTCTTTGGAGTCAAGCATAGGTCTCTCAGAGAAGTGTTGACCAGTCTGAGGTGGACCCCCAACTACAGTCTGTAGTGAAGACTGAATTGGTCGAACTGAGTAACCCCCGGAACCCTGTCCTCTAGAGTAAGAACCATTAAACTCACCTCCCTTTCGAAACCTCTTTGATGTCGATGCCATGGTGAATTCATCTGGATTCACTCCTTCCACCTCTACCACGAAATCTACTACTTCTTGGAAGGATTTTGCCGTAGCCGCTACCTGTAAGGCTGAAATCCGCAACTCTGACCTCAACCCCTTCACAAAACGACGAATCCGCTCTTGTAGACTGAAACAAAGTTGGGTGGCATATCTGGATAGTGCACGAAACTTATCCTCAAATGCATTGACCGACATCCTGCCTTGCTCTAGGCTCAAGAACTCATCCCTTTTCCTATCCCTCAATGTCCGAGGGATATACTTCTCCATAAACAAGCTAGAGAATGAGGCCCAAGTCATAGGTGGTGCCTCTGTTGGTTGACACTCAATATGTGACCGCCACCACATTTTGGCGTTCTCTTGAAACTGATAACTCACGAACTCAACACCAAACCGTTCTACTATACCCATCTTGTGTAGTAGCTCATGACAGTCAACCAGAAAATCGTAAGCATCCTCAGATTCCGCACCCTTGAAGACTGGAGGTTTCAATTTTAAGAACTTACTGAAAAGTTCATGCTGATCAGTAGTCAGACGTGGAAACGTGCCTATGTCCAATGAGGCATCCATACGAGGAGCCATAGTGGCTGCATGTTGTACCTCTGAAACCGGAGGTGTTGGTGCAGAAAACACTGGAGGTGCCTGACCCTGATCGGACAACCCACTAAGATAAGCGAGCACCTGATTTATCATCTCTGGGGTAGGCTGGGGTGGCAATCCCTCATTCTGCACTTGTTCATTTTCCCCATCCTCCCCTTCTCTTATTACCTCCTCAGTCGGTGGAGGAGTCACTGCCCTAGTATCAGATGGACTAGGTGATCGTCCTCTTCCCCTAGAGGACGTCCTCCCACGACCTCTACCACGGCCTCTTGCCGCTGCTCTTCCTCGAGCTACAGCCCCAGTGGCTGGCTCAGTCGCACCCTGTCCCGCCGGTGCTGGTGTTGATGCTGGCGTAGTCGTTGCTCTAGTTCTAACCATCTGCGAAATAGAGTGAAGATGGTCAGATACCAATTTGTATCACCTAGATACCAATTGGACCCAAGTAATAGCACGAAAGAAGAAAGAAAGAATGGAATTTTCCTAAAGTCTTATAGCCTCTCAAGGAAAAGTAAAGGCGTCCCCCTACCGTTCCTTAAGACTCTACTAGACTCGTTCTTGTGTGATGAGACCAACGAACCTAAGGCTCTGATACCAAGTTTGTCACGACCCAAATCCGGGCCGCGACTGGCACCCACACTTACCCTCCTATGTGAGCGAACCAACCAATCTAAACCTTAACATTTCAATATAATATCAACAGAAAGTAATGCGGAAGACTTAAACTCATTAATAAAAACCAATTCAATAACTATTATTTCCCAAAATCTGGAAGTCATCATCACAAGAACATCTACGATCAAATGACTAAACTAAGAGTATTCTAAAAGCTAAAAATACATAAGAAGCTAGTCCATGCCGGAAGTTCGAGGCATCAAGACTTGAAGAAGAAGATCCAGTCCAAGCTAGAAGCGTTAGCTCACCCTGAATTTCCGATATAGTAAGACTGGCTTGAATTACTGTTGAGTTGAAGACGATGGCACGTTTGCTGCACTCCACAAATAAACAAGAAGAAAACATAAAAGTAGGGGTCAGTACAAACACGGGTACTGAGTAGATATCATCGGCCAACTCAAAATAGAAATCAATATATACCAAGTAATATCATAAAATCAACTATGATACTCAACATGTAGCAACAACAAATACTATATCATTAACAATTACCGTCAAGTTCACACATGAGGACTCAAGCCTCAATACCATACTCATTTGGGAATCATGTTCATTAGATTGAGTATATTAACATCTTTCAAGATTCATTATCTTTATTTCTCTTGTGTCGGTACGTGACACTCCGCTCCCTCATATCCATTAATCCTCTTGTGTCGGTACGTGACACTCCGATCCCCTAAATCTACGTGTCGGTTCGTGACACCCGATCCCCTAAATCTACGTGTCGGTTTGTGACACCCGATCCCCTAAATCTACGTGTCGGTTCATGACACCCGATCCCCTAAATCTACGTGTCGGTTCGTGACACCCGATCCCCTAAATCTACGTGTCAGTTCGTTACACCCGATCCCCTAAATCTACGTGTCGGTTTGTGACACCCGATCCCCTAATTCTACGTGTCGGTTCGTGACACCCGATCCCCTAAATCAACGTGTCGGTTTGTGACACCCGATCCCCTAAATCTACATGTCGGTTCGTGACACCCGATCCCCTAATCTCCTTCCATCAATTCATCAAGCCTTCTTTCTTACCAAGGCGTCATCAATCTCATTACTTTAGTTCATCAAGCCTCCTCCCTTAACAAGGCATCATCATTAAAAAGAGATTAGGTTTTTATCAAGATTTGGGATTCAATAGCTTCATCATGCTTATTTTATCACAATCATATAATCACATTCATGCAAGCATACAATTAAGCGTATAGAAGGGTTTACAATACTACCCATACATATCATTCGCTATTAAGAGTTTACTACGAATAGCATAAAAATAACCATAACCTACCTCCACCGAAGATTAGTGATCAAGCAAGAAAATTTTTCTACAAGCTTTGTTTCTCTTCGTTTCTCCTCTTTCTCGTTCGACTCTCTCTCTTTTTCTCTTGTTCTTTCTATTTTCTTTATTCAAAACCCTCTTCCTTTTACCCTAATTAACATATAATTAAGAATAAAAGATGGCAATAATGCCCCACTAATTAACTTAAGGTTACCTCTTTTAACCCCCAGTAATTAGACTTATTAACATTAACCCACTAACTTTATAATTAAGGCAAGAATAGTCAAAAACGTCCCTTAAAACGTATCAGGAAATCCGACCCAGACTGGGATTTCGCAGTCTCTGACGGCCCGTCGCGCCTGCGACGGTCCGTCCTGCTGCCCGTCACAGAGTTCAGAGACTCAATTTCTCTAAAGAATCTGTGACGGCCCGTCACACCTATGACGGTCCGTCCTGCCATTCCGTTACGAAGTTCAGAGAGTCGATTTCAGTATCCAATTTTCAGTTTTTTCTAAGTGTTTTGAAACGAGACCCTGCGACGGTCCGTCGTGGGGTCCGTCGCCTCAGCCTGTTTTTCCAGAAATAAAATCTGCTGCTCAAAACGACTAAACAGGTCGTTACACTTGGTTTAAGAAAAATTGTAGATTGTCGTCCGTGACGACCATATTAATGGTGTGGGTTAGTCTATAGGGGATAACTTATATATTTTCAGGTTCAAACAAAGCGTAAAACGAAAAATACCAAATTTTTATAATTTGGCAATAAACTATGAACATTTGTTAACAACAACTAAACTATTTATATTGAGGGTCTGACTCATCGAATATCCTAAATAAAATTTCAAAGTGTATCTATGTTGTTGATACCACTTTTTCATACCTAGTTTAGTTTATTTAGGGTCTATCAGTATCAGCTCGTATCATTTGGTTTTGTATGAACACAGAAAATATTCATCATTATTTTAGGTTGGTTTCATCAACGCACTTAACTGTAAGAGCTTCTTTCTAAGTAATGAGTACCCAAATAAGTTTCCCCACTACAACATAGTTTCATATCGTGCAACTTTTTACGTTCAACCCCCTCCCCCATTTTTTTGGTTTGACAGACTCTATCCCATGCGACCAATGTTACTTTACTTTTCTCTTTTGGTATACTCCAAAATAAATCTACACACTTTCTATCCACCTCCTTAACCACAATTTGAAGAACGATAAATACATAAACCAAATATTTGTGCACTAAGAATAACATATAAATTATTTCTAAATCATGAGTTATATAAATCACAATAATTAAAAATTAAAAACATATTAAAATTAAGTGACTTTCGAAATTTAGCGTATGTCACACAAATTAAGGCACATAGAGTAACATATAAATTCAATAAGATTATGTCAATAGTCCTATAAATTAGTATAATTAACAACTCAAAATATTTTAAATCTATGTAGGAATTAAATGAACTCTCTTAGTTTCATTTGTAACATATAAATCGAAACAAATAAAATAGAGTATATTGACTTTCTACTTGCATATGAATAATATGACAGTAGTTGATTTCTGAACAAGCCCACTGTATTTTAAAGGTAAATGATTTACGTTTTTTCCATCCAAGTTTTATCATCTATTTTTACACTATTTTTGAATCTACATGATTTCGATTTTTCAATTCCAGCACATCACTTCTTGTTGAAGTAGAGGACATAAAATCTTACAAATATTACTCAAATTGACCATACAATCCAGAAATGGAAAAATTATGAATGTGACTACTCCAAATCAGATAAAGTTATCTAGAATAAAATTAAATATGTCTTATCTTAAAAGCTCAATAATCTATTAAAGGGAAATTCTAAAATACTTTAATGGAAAAAATATAACTCATCATGTACCTTTAAAATTGGAAAAAATTAAAAAAAAATATAACTTATATGGGAGGAAAATGTAACTGATGTATCATTAAAATCGAGTCAAAATATATTTAAAGGATTGTAAATCTCTAAACAAAATACATAATAGGAAATTCATTTATATACTTTGAATAACCATGGAATAAAAATCAATATCATCACCTATAAAGTGAGCAAATTTCTTCAACAAATTTCTCAAACCTATTGTGTCAATCCATCTTCATTAACAAAACAAATTTTTAATGACACAAAATTAATATTGTGCGCCGAGAAAAGACTCAACAGAAGGTGATAGTATATAAAAGTAAAATGCTTAGTAGCTTTCAAAAAGATATGAGCAAGTGTTGTCGATGAAGCACACAAATTTTCTATTAAAACAGGAGCACATGTTACAATTGTGGCTTATTCCCCGGGTTCCACACCAGTTATTTATGATTCCTCCAACATCTTTGAAATAATAAATAAGATCCTCAATCATGTGAAGGCTTTTGTAGTCAAAGGGGGTCATTGATTTGTTTGCCTTTAGAAAAGGGTTTAACTATTTCCATTTATCTTATTTATTATTAGTTAAGAGAAATTATCACCTACTTTATGAGTGATCATTTCTCGTAACTAATACGAAATAAGATAAAGAAAGTAGAGAAATCCTTGTTTAAAGACATTTAAATCAATGACCCCATTTGACCGCAGAAGCCTTCACATCATTGAGGAACTAATTTATGGTGTCACAGCAGCTCGAGGAATTGTAAACATATGGTACACCACCCTGGGATTAAGCAACAATAGCAACACGTGATCCTTTATAAATAGAAAGGTCGTGTATTTCCTTGACAACACTTGCCCATAGCTTTTTGAAAGTTACAAAGAGTTTTGCTTTAGATAATATGACCTTATGTTGAGTCTTCTGTCGGTGCATAATCTTAATTTGTGCTATTACAAAAGTGTTTGTGAATTAATATGGCTTGAAATAATAAGTTAGAGAAGCTTTGTCAAGAAATTTGCGCACTATATAAGTGATGATATTTGTTTTTATTTCGTGGTTAAGTTAAGTTTATATATGAATTTCTTGTTATGTTTTTTCTTTGAGATTTGCAATCTATAAAATATATTTTGAATCCAATTTTAAAAATACATGAGTTATGCTTTTTCCATTCATCTTCCAGTTTTAATTCTTTTTTATAGTTTAAAGGTACACGAGTAACATTTTTTTCCATTAAAATAGCTTTTATAATTTTCTTTTAATATACTACTCTGCTTTAAAGATAGGATATTCTTAACAATATTCTTAAAACTTTATTTGATTTTGAGTAGGCACGGTAGTAATTATTCCTTTTTTTTAATTATATGGATAATTTTAGTAATATTTGTAGGATTTAACGACCACTAATAAATATGAACTGATGTGCTACAATGGAAAAATGTATGCATTTAGAAGAAGAGAAAAATTAGATTATATATCTAGGATAAAAAACCTCGTAAACCGTTTACCTTTAAATGGTGTTCGTTGGTTTTGATGGGCAAATGTTAGCATTTTCAAATTCAAACGAGGTCCAAAGCAAGAAATAATTTTTTCCCATTTTATCGTGTATTCTAGAATATGTATCATACGCCTTGGACCACCAAAAATATGTTTCTAAAAAATCATAATGAGTGTGATCAAACTGTTTGTTTGTCCAAATTTTTTTGTGGATAACCGTGACGACATTATTAATGATGTGACTTAGTTCGGAATGGAAAACGCGTCTATTTCATGTCCAAATGAGGCCCAGAATGGGATATACTAAATTTCTCATTTTCCTTTGCAGAAGTCCATGGATTATGGGTTATTAGATCGTGACTTGGTTTCAGAAAAATTGTAGATTGTCTTCCGTGACGACCATATTAATGGTGTGGGTTGGTCCATAGGGGATAACTTATATATTTTCAGGTTCAAACAAAGCTTAAAACGAAAAATACCAAATTTTTATATTTTGGCAATAAACTATGAACATTTATTACCAGCAACTAAACTATTTATATTTAGGGTCTGACTCATCGAATATCCTAAATCAAATTTCAAAGTGTATCGATGTTGTTGATACCATTTTTTCTTACCTAGTTTAGTTTATTTAGGGTCTGTCAGTACCAGCTACTATCATTTGGTTTTGTTTGAACACAGAAAATATTCATCATTATTTTAGGTTGGTTTTATCTACGCACTTAACTGTAAGAGCTTCTTTCTAAGTAATGAGTACCCAAATAAGTTTCCCCACGACAACATAGTTTCATATCGTTCAACCCCCTCCCCCATTTTTTTGGTTTGACGGACACTATCCCATGCGATCAATGTTACTTTACTTTTCTCTTTTGGTATACTCCAAAATAAATCTACACACTTTCTATCCACCTCCTTAACCACAATTTGAAGAACGATAAATGCATAAACCTAATATTTGTGCACTAAGAATAACATATATGTTATTTCTAAATCATGAGTTATATAAATCACAATAATTAAAAATTAAAAACATATTAAATTTAAGTGACTTTCGAAATTTAGCGTATGTCACACAAATAAAGGCACATAGAGTAACATATAAATTCAATAAGATTATGTCAATAGTCCTATAAATTAGTATAATTAACAACTCAAAATATTTTAAATCTATGTAGGAATTAAATGAACTCTCTTGGTTTCATTTGTAACATATAAATCGAAACAAATAAAATAGAGTATATTGACTTTCTACTTGCATATGAATAATATGACAGTAGTTGATTTCTGAACAAGCCCACTGTATTTTAAAGGTAAAAGATTTACGTTTTTTCCATCCAAGTTTTATCATCTATTTTTACACTATTTTTGAATCTACATGATTTCGGTTTTTCAATTCCAGCACATCACTTCTAGTTGAAGTAGAGGACATAAAATCTTACAAATATTACTCAAATTGACCACATAATCCAAAAATGGAAAAATTATGAATGTGCCTACTCCAAATCAGATAAAGTTATCTAGAATAAAATTAAATATGTCTTATCTTAAAAGCTCAATAATCTATTAAAGGGAAATTCTAAGATACTTTAATGGAAAAAATATAACTCATGTACCTTTAAAATTGGAAAAAATAAATAAAAAATATAACTTTTTGGGGATGAAAATGTTACTGATGTATCATTAAAATCGAGTCAAAATATATTTAAAGGATTGTAAATCTCTAAACAAAATACATAATAGGAAATTCATTTATATACTTTGAATAACCATGGAATAAATCAATATCATCACCTATAAAGTGAGCAAATTTCTTCACCAAATTTCTCAAACCTATTGTGTCAATCCATCTTCATTCACCAAACCAATTTTTAATGACACAAAATTAATATTGTGCGCCGAGAAAAGACTCAACAGAAGGTGATAGTATATAAAAGTAAAATGCTTAGTAGCTTTCAAAAAGATATGAGCAAGTGTTGTCGATGAAGCACACAAATTTTCTATTAAAACAGGAGCACATTTTGCTATTTTGGCTTATTCCCCGGGTTCCACACCATTTATTTATGATTCCTCCATCATCTTTGAAATAATAAATAAGATCCTCAATCATGTGAAGGCTTTTGTAGTCAAAGGGGGTCATTGATTTGTTTGCCTTTAGAAAAGGGTTTATCTATTTCCATTTATCTTATTTATTATTAGTTAAGAGAAATTATCACCTACTTTATGAGTGATCATTTCTCGTAACTAATACTAAAAAAGATAAAGCAAGTAGATAAATCCTTGTTTAAAGACATTTAAATCAATGACCCCATTTGACCACAGAAGCCTTCACATCATTGCGGAACTTATTTATGGTGTCAAAGCTGCTCGAGGAATTGTAAACATATGGTACACAACCCTGGGATTAAGAAACAATAGCAACATGTGATCCTTTATAAATCAAAAGGTCGTGTATTTCCTTGACAACACTTGCCCATAGCTTTTTGAAAGTTACAAAGAGTTTTGCTTTAGATAATATGACCTTATGTTTAGTCTTCTGTCGGTGCATAATTTGAATTTTTTCTATTACAAAAGTGTTTGTGAATTAATATGGCTTGAAATAATAAGTTAGAGAAGCTTTGAACATCGATTAAGGTATGTGTGCTATTCTCTCTTGGTCCCTTTCCCAAGAGACCCCTTAAGGTTCAGATTATTCTTTCTGAAAACTAGGATTGTTCCCCGTTACATGTCCCTGTCACTAGCGCCCATTGAATTATAGGTTGGTTATGTTTGCTGGTAGAAAGCTAGGGATGAAACATCTTTTGGTGATGTTTATGTGTTTATATATATGTTTAGAATTATGTGACTTATGTTGATGTTTTCGAAAATGTAACAACGTGTGTATGTTTAGAATTATGTACACATGTTGATGTAAATGTGATGTTTATATGAGTTGAAATGTGGCTGATTTGAGGGATAATCTCTTGTTTAAACGAATCCATCAAAACACACCTAAAACGTTCTAAATGCAATACAAAATTCCCCTAAGAACTAAGGTGTAACTTGATAAAAGGATGCAATAAAATTAAAAGAAAATTTCCAGCTTTTTGTGATTAATTTCGGTCAGAAAAGAGGGTTCAAAATGTTGAAATGTATCAAAACAAGTGAGGTCATGGAGGATTGAACCCGTGACCTCACCATGTTAAAAACCATGAAAATAAAGAAGTAAAAATAAATGTGGAGAGTGGGGATTGAACCCACAACCTCAAATTAATT